>NC_073693.1:321042141-321314712 GCF_029784155.1 Uranotaenia lowii
GGCTATTGGATTTCAAACCAACAACTTTCTTTTTGAAATTCCGGAAATGTCGGGCATTTCAAAAAGAAAGTTATTTGCTTGAAATCCAAGACAAAAAAAAACAAACATAAAACATTAAAAACGGTCGATAAAATGAACCTTACAAAAGATGAAGATAAAAAAAAGTTCGATTCAGTAGATTTAAGCGTTCCTCGAGTCTTTTGTCTAACTTGGTCTGTTACCTTTAATTATGGTGAAGTTTAAGGGAAATCAATCATTGATAACTGATTCACTTAATAACCTACATTTAAGACAAATCTGATTATGATTTTGTTAATTCAATAAATGAATAATATTTTAAAGATGATGATGCATGGTCTCAAGAAGTAAAATTAATTTCATTTTACAAATTTGTTGAAACATGCTAAACGTTTAAGTTTATGCTTTTAAAAATATTTAAAATTCAATTCGGATTGAAAGTTTTTAAAAATTCGTTAAATGAGAGAAAGTAATCGAATAAAACACATATATAACTTTCATCTCCGAACTCAAAATTACTTGCATCTTGAGGAAATTAATTGATTTAAAACATTTATTTTTAAATGTTTTGTTTTTGTTTAAATTGGTTTAAAAAAAAGTGCAGATCTTTCTTAATTTATTTTACCGATTTTACCGTTATTTCAATAGCAAAAGCTGATAGAAAAATGTATATTTAGATTCAGGGCATCCAAACCAATCAAAATAACGTTTTTAATTTCTTGAACCTTGAATAAATTGAAATGCTATGGCCTTGGGGGTCGTTCACTAATTACGTAAGCACGATTTTGGAAATTTTCAACCCTCCCTCCCCCCTGGTAAGACAAAGTAAGATTTTTCAAAACCCCCCTTCCCCCCCTAGTAAGATCTTACGTTTATTATTCTTTGGGAAATTGATACGTTTTTTTTTTTTCAAAAATAGCTTGAAATTATTAAAAATCTGACATGCTTCAGAACAAAGCACCTGCTTTTAAGTAAAATTAAAAAACTGTATTTGAAGAACACAATGTATACATAACAATACCATAAATAATAAAAGAAAACATTATTCAAGACGTAGCATTTTGAGGTAACAATAATTTTCAATAAATTTCACAATCGAATAAACAATACAAAATCTAAATTCCGATTTAAAACAGAGAGATCAGGTTAGCACAAGGTACCTTAAAAAATTGTTATATTTTTTACCTGAGAATCATAAAAATCTTGAAAAAATATCATTCTATACTACTAGAATTGGGGAAAAAATGTTTAACGACAATCACGTTGTCAACTTATCTGAAAGGTCAGACTCATTCAGCGGTAAACGATAAAGTTTTGGGATTTTTTTTGGTAAATCGTTTGTAAAATTTAGAGTTGTTAGTGTCTACCACTGGAAAAAGTGTCTAGAAATTCATTATTTAAAGCGCCTTATATTGATTTCTAAAGATTTTTTTCTGGATGAAGTCATTTTCGAAATGTGATGGATTCAAATCGTGGTGCACAACGCAAAACCTGAGTAATATGGTTTTGTATGGCTGTGGCTGTGATGAATTTTAAATGTAACATTTCTTACGTAAGATTTTTGGATACCCCCCCTACCCCCCTAGTAAGAGATCGTAAGCAAATGTGAAAACCCCCCACCCCCCCTATGTGCTTACGTAATTTGTGAACAGCTCCTTGTGAAGTTTATCAAAACTTTTTTAAATGTTATATTGAGCATTGAGAAGAAAAGGAAAAAAAAAAAATAAAAAAAAATAAAAAAATGAGGCCGAAATTGGTTTCTCAAAGAATATTTCATATCAACATAATATTTGTTAAGACGTTAACGGTTAAATTTTTCGTAATAAAGTAGGGGACCTTAGATTTTGAATTTGTGTTGCTTGTTCTGTGGATCATCATGAGAGCCAAACACCTGTTACGTGGTGTTCAACTTGTCGATGTATAAAATCAGTATCCGATGAATTAATTTTGAAGTTAAAATTGTTCGATTTAAACTCTGTTTTCGTTTAGATACACTTCTTATTGACAACTCTTTCTGAAGACGAAATAGCGTTTTAGTATGTCCATTTGGTATAGAGTTTTGTCTCAAGCATAGGGTGATTTACGAATAAATCTTGCCGAGGGCAAGTCAAATTTCTGGCTTTCTTGTTAAGACTTATTTTTGAACATCTTTTAGAATCAAGTAATTTCCTTTAAATACGCTGAAAATTTAACATGGAAAAATTCTCCATGGGGGAGGGGGGGTTAAACCCGTAAAACTCCCCCCCCCTTTTGCACGGCATTGGTCCACTGTTAAGTGTAAAAAATATTTATTTTTTTAAAATAAAACTGAAAAATAGATTACAACCAACACTAAATCAATCTATTGAACGATTATTTCCAGTAGCTTTTTTTAATGTTGGGCAAAATGGGGCTTAAGGAGTTTTTTTTTCAAAGAAAATTGATAAAAGAGCATCGTACTTACGTTTTTGAGATTTAATCAAAGAATTTCCCAATGAAAACAATGATTGGCATCAAAGTGGGCAGAAGAATTCTCACAAATATTTTCGTATTTGTGACCTTTAGATATATCTAAGTTATTTTTTCAAGTATTGAACTCAAGAAGCTTCGGTGAGAACACGTTTGCATAAGAGATTTCTTCATCAATCTTTAACATGCGAAAACCGTTTGTGATGGTTTTGAAACTCTGTTTAGTAAATTTCAGTAAGTTTCATAAGTTATTGAATAAAAATTGGGCGTTTAGAGCTTTGTTACAAGGAAGTGGAAAAATTGGGGCAACCGTATTGACCAGTTTACGTTTTTAGAGTTCAATTTAAGAATTTTTCAATGATAAAAACCTTCGGCATCATTCATTTTTCATTAAAATTTAAACAAATATTTTTCAAATTTCAACATTTATCTTAAACAAGCGAAAACAGTTATCATCAGAAATGATGATATGAATTTGAGGATTGCGATCATACTGTTACATTACCAACAAGCTGCAAACTTTCAACTTCCACAGTACTGTGAAACGCTCATTTCCCCTCATTTTTTCCATCAATGAATCCCCGTTGTCCGTCGGAGTTTGTCACAAATCCCCGGACGTTAAAATATGAACGAGTTCCTCATTTGAGCTGAAGGCTCATGAAAGTTGTACCCAGCAACATCCGGATGACTCTTGACAAGCACCCGCCCCGCCGTAAGCAGCTGGGATTTGGCAAGGGATTTACATTTATCACGCCCTCCCTCCTGAGCTGTCCTGTCCTGTTGTGTGATATGCCCGGGAGATTTGAAGTTGGCTCCCGGATTATTGTATGCAACCGGAAATGGGGGATGCTGTCAGCATGAATTGGACCGGTGTGTGATGGCAAAAATTATGTTCCCTTTTGTCAGGCGATTATGAATAATGGGTTCGTGATTTATTGGGAAGGTTCTTGTTTTTACATCCGAACGAAAGGGGATTTGGGGTTCGTTCGATTTTTGTTCCTTTGATCTGATCATCACATCAGAGATTACGACATTGTCCAGCGTCAAATGTTAATGTTTGAACCGAGTTTTTTCACAGATGATTGAAACCGGGGTGAAATGGGATTATTCAGACGAACATGTTCTTTGTCGCAAAATTTCCAACCGTCAAAAGTGTGTAACGACTAACTGACAAAACATGTCATTTCCAGCCAACCCTCGTTAAAAACCAAAATCGTCCATCTTCCATAAAACTTCGGGATCATCAAAATATTCAATTCAATTCAACACATCCCATTGGTTTTATAACCCTTTCTTTGATCCCGTTTAAATTGAAAATGTGTTATTTTTTCTATTAACGAATCCTCATCTCCCTTCATTGCTCCCAAAAATCATCACCCATCAGCATCAGCAATTGAGCGTGCCTAGGGCGATTTCAAATAATCCAATTGACCGTGAGCCAAACAAATCCAATTGAATGGGAAAATATTGTCGTAGTAATAAATTTCTCTTCTAAATCCTAAAAACCAGCGGGGATATGGCGGAAAAGTGGAAATGGGGAAATCGGTCCTCTTCCAGTTGTGGGTCGACAAATCAGATCCCGGGAAAAAAGCCATAATCAAACAGAACCTTAAGCGCTTGGCTGGCATATCGACATTAGAACCGGAATTGGTAGCTGATGTTGGGGTTGGTGCTGATGTATCGTGTAACTGTAATCCCAGGGATAATGTTTCTTTCCCTTCTATACCCCTCACTTTTCAGTTCCACCCAATACGGTTTCATTGGATTTTTGTTAAGTTATCCAAATCAGACATCGGAACAAGATGGAAGGAAGGTTCAAAAGCTTCTGCCGAAAAAGAAGAGAAATTCCCGCTTTTCCGAATCGAAAGCATAGCTTCTTCCTCAAGTTTGATCGGTTTTTCGTTACTGAATGGTTTTCATTGTAATAGCACCAAGCATTGTAGGAAAAGGACAGTGTCGAATTCCCTCGGAGACATCTTATTCTGAAAATGATTGTAGAGACTCCATTGATAGATTCTGGTGCTTGAAAAGGTTAAACAGATTTTTCTCATCAGGTAAACTGATTTAATTCTTAATGGTATTAGTTTAGGGCATCAAATTATTTAAGAGACAAGCTGATCCTGCACTAACTCCGTTTTTCATTCAATAATACGAGATGAATTATCGTTTAAATACTAGTCCGATACATTTTCACGATATAATAGCATGAAATATCAAACAGTGTTTGTAGACTAAGGCGGCATCCAAATGCAAAAAATGCACTTTTGACTCCCTCCCCCCGTATGTCACAAATCGTAACGTTGCGACGAACCCCTCTCTGAAAATGACGTAACGCTGATAAATACTACCCCCTCTACTCAGAAAATATTTAAATATTTCAAGGTTAGAAAAAAGTTTAAACTTAAAATTTTTAATCTTTTTCACAATACATACAATAAAATAAATTAAGTTTAAATCTGCCCAGATCGAAGTTCAAAACTCATTAATAGCTTCATTCAATCTTTAGTAGAAATTGGTTTCTACTGCTTTCTGCTAACTGGTAGTTATTTATGATTCAATGTTTTGGTCGAAACTAGTCAGGTTCAATAAAACAAGTTAAAACTAATCAAAACCGATCCAATTCAGCAGCAGGATTCGTTTCGATCGAGGTCAATTGGAAAGAGACAGGAATTCAACGGTCAATTCATTTATACTTGTTTCGACCTATTTCGACCAGACTTCATTGAACAGACTTCTAGCGTAACATTTCAAAAGGGCGAAACTGCCAAATGTAAATAAGTCGAGTTAACGATCATCCCGTATGTAAGCTTTTGCACTTTACCTTATAAATGCGGTTTCATCTTAAAATCACTTAGAAACTTTAAAAAATTGATAGAAACTCAATTGGGCGAAGTTTCCTGTTGATGCATTTTCGTTAGAACGTGAAGTTGCGTAAATGGGGTAATTTTTCGATTCGTGCAAAAAGGCGGCCAAAAGGCGTAACTGAGTTGACCGTGTTTGGCAAAAAGGCCCAATTAGTTTTTTCGTCTAGGACCAAATGGCGAAACTTCAAAACAAAAACGGCCGATCAATTGGACGAAACTTGAAGGCGTAACTGGAATCGAAAACAAAAATGGGCGAAACTCTAGAATATCTGAAATTAAGTGAAAAAAATTAAAGATCTTGATAACCAAAGAACAATAAGTTAATATAATTTCTTGATTTTCTTGAACAAAAAGTGGTATGATGGCAAGCATCTTACAAATGCTGAAACCACCAACCCACAGAAAGTGTACTATTCTTGCTGTGCCCAGGATTGGATCTTATGCCCGCTGGCTTAGAACACTCTGCACCACGAGCTGCGGATTTGAAGCTGTTGTAGCTTACAAATTTAACAAATTTGGTTTGCTTATCATTCCTCTGGAAAAATTGCATGACATCAAAATAGCTACGTTTCAAATAAAAATTTTCAAGGGAAAAATCGTTACGTAACGATGAGCATACCTCTACCCCTCGCCTATGTCACCATATGCCCTGAGAAGAAGCTGTAACCTGCAGCGACTTAGCAGCGTTCAGCGGCTGATGAACCTGCGGGTTATCAGCAGATACCAGACCATGTCGTCTGAAGCCGCCTGTGTAGTAGCGGGTGTTATGCCCATCTCGGTTTTGCTTGAGGAGGTTGTCTTTTGCTACGACAACAAAGACACGCCCAATGTACGAGATCTCGCCAATGAGGACTCGATGTCCAACTGGCAGCAGCTGTGGGACAGCTCAACGAGAGGAAGGTGGACCCATAGTCTGATCCCGCACATCGGGAGCTGGATAGGAAGAAGGCACGGTGAAGTGGACTTCTATATGACGCAATTCCTGACTGCACCACTCATGAAGTACCACTACCGGTTTGGACATGTGGCTTCGCCATATTGCCCAGATTGTGGTAACGAAGAGGAACACGACAGCAGATAACGTTGTACAGAGGATGTGTGCAGATTTCAACACTTGGCATGCGGTCAGCGATGGGTTCACCCGGATTATGACTGCCCTGCAGAGGAGCTGGAACCAACGGCAGTTCACGAACGGTGTAGGATGACTCCATTGACGGAGAGCATCTGAGAAGTGTGCGTCCGATCCCTTGATCGAAGCTACATCTTCTGCGTAGCGGAGGTCAGGGGTGCCCCGCGAACGTGTGTAGGGTATCCCAATGTCGGGGAGTGTCCGAGTAGTGCCGCTTCCTAAGAGGGAAACTGCGGGGATAAGACTTTACCTTCTTCGTAGTGGATCTCGAGGGAAGAGGGTTAACCACTGTCGGGGGATACCCACGGGTAGAGAGGCTCTCGATGCCGGGCGAGACTCTCGAGTCGGTGTAGGATGTCGTAACCGTCGGGAAACATCCGAGTCATAGCGTTCCAAGTCCCGAACGTGTGCCGAGACAGACGCGAGTCCAGGACAAGCTGCTCTCGATCTGGCACACAACGGGTAGGAAAATCCGCGGGCCAAAAAATCCTAGGGTTGCCAGCCAAGGGGGATAAAGAAGACCGGACAACGGTCGGAGTAGCCTGACCCCATCGACGGGTGGCTATCGAGTAGAGTGCGTCCGACCCCACGGTTTGAAGTTACAAAGATAAGATAATACCTTCTGCGTAGCAGAAGCCGTGGGTGCGCCGCGTTCGTGCGTAGGATGCTCCACCTTCGGGGAGTATCCGAGTAGAGCGGTTCTCAACGACAGAAGCTGCGGGGATAAGACATGACCTTCTTCGCAGTGGAAATCGTTGGGAAAGGGTTATTCCACGTTCGGGAAATGCACACGGGTAGAGTGGCTCTCGACGCCGGGTGAGCTATTCGAGTCGGGGTAGAATGACGTCTTCGTCGGGAATCATCCGAGTCGTTGCGTTAAGTCCCGCGCGTGTGCCGTGACAGGCGCGAGTCTAGGATAAGCTGCTCTCGATCAGGCACACGACGGTCAAGGTGGCAAACTTCGAACCCCGAAGATAAGAGGTTGGGCCTCGAGTCGTTAGAGGAGAGGTCATGTTTCAAACCTTCAGGCGGAGAGGTTTGTGTGGTCAACCCCGAGTCTTTATGATAAGGGGTAGGGTCTCGAGTCGTAAGAGGAGGGGTCAGGCCCCTTATCAACAAGAGGAGGGGTACAAGTGGTCCCCTCGAGTCATTATGAGGAGAGGTCAGATTTCAAGTCGTTAGAGGAGAGATCGGACCTTGAATCGTGCAGAGGAGAGGTAAACCTCGAGTTTATGCGAGGAGAGATCAGGCCTCAAGTCGCGAAGAGGAGAGGTTTGTGTGAGAATCTCGAGTCATTGCGAGGAGATGTCGGTTCTCAAGTCGTTAGAGGAGAGTTCAGGCGTCGAGTCGTAAAGACGAGAGGTTTTGCTGAAAGTGGTCTCGTCAATGAGTATTGCCTTGGAGCGCATTAGCGCGAATAGACCTCCCACTATTGAAGGATAGTGTACTAAACAGTTCGAGGTGGGAACCAGGTCTGCGGCCCCAGGTGGAGTTTAGGGAGTAGGGGGTATACAGGAGTATATCATGAGTTTCCCATTGTACCCATGGACCCAGAGTAGCAAACTGAGGGGACGCGGTGGTTCGCCGTGCCTTGGAATACAATCCGTAAACCGGGATCTACCACCTGTGGTTACCAACTAAAAAACCCGATTTAATACACTTAACAGTGGATTGGAGCCTTTCTAACAGAGTGTAAGTTATATTTGGTAATATATAAAATAATATAGAATACACATGATAGATTCCTTCCCTCTGCATCATATAAGTATGATTTCAGATATTCAAACAAGAAAAATTCCGATCTTAATATAAAAAAAATGATGCTTAGTACGTTTTTTGGGGAAAAGCGAACTGGTATGTAAGGAGTTCATTTTATGTATGGAAAGAATGGTATTTAAACAGTTGTATTACCAAGTCTGAAATGGTGCCGTGGTAGCAACCAGAACTTTCACGATGCTGGTCACGGTTCGAATCTTACTGTTTTTTTTATACTTTTTTTACTGAATAAGTAAAACCAACTACAATATTGATGGATAGCCGTGACACGTGGCCTAGCATGATACCTTTTTTAGAACTCAACCATGCATAAAAGAAAAAAATCTCACAAAAGCAGGGGAAAGTAATATGACTATTAAATGATTAATCTCATTCTGAAAACTAAATCTGAAATCTTATTCTGATTCTAAAGTTTGAATTTTGAGTTACAGCACTTAGTCTAATATTTAAATATAATTTCCAATTTCAAATTCCAGGTTGATCTTTAATCCGAATTCTTAATCAGAATTCTAAATCTGAATTCTCAATCTGAATTCTGAATCTGAACTCAGAATTTGAATTATGAATCTGAATTCTGAATTCAAATTCAGAATTAAGATTTTAGAATTAAGAATTTAGAATTCAGAATTCAGAATTCAGAATTCAGAATTCTGGATTCTGAATTCTCAATTCAAAATTTTGAATTTTGAATTCTTAATTTTAATTCTGAATCTAAATTCTAAATCTGTATTCTGTATCTGAATTCTGTATCTGAATCTGGAATCTGGATTCTAAATCTGAATCTGAATTCTAATTCTGAATTCTGAATCTGAATTCTGAATCTGATAAAGATGGATAGAAAAATGAAGAGAAAAGAGCAAAAGAACATTTTTGCAAAAAAAACTTATAAGCGCACACCATACTTTACCCCGCAACATCAATCATTATAAATTTTCAATTCCGATATTCTTTCTCCAAGAATCTAAATTTTCACCGATATGCTGAAAATAAATTTACAAAAATCTGAATTCTGAATCTGAATTCTAAATCTTAATTCTGATTGTGAATTCTGAATTTGAATTCTGAATCTGAATTCTGAATCTGAATTCTGAATCTGAATTCTGAATCTGAATTCTGAATCTGAATTCTGTAAATTTATTTTTCGGCATATCGGTGAAAAGTAGTTATGAAATTGATAAAGATGGATAGAGAAGTGAGAAGAAAATTAACAGATGTTGAAGAGAGCGAAAGAGCATTTTTGCGAGGAAACTTATTAACGTACACCATACTTTACCCTGCAACATTTCATTATTTAGGAGAAGTAGTACCGGGATAGAGGTGGCACTACCTTAACCTATACAATGAAATCTGGTTGGTCCGAAGTCTACATGTGGTGAACACGTATACTCCGGACAATTAATTAACGGTGGTTAACTTATCTTAAGAATCTGAATTCTGAATCTGAATTCTGAATCTGAATTCTGAATCTGAATTCTGAATCTGAATTCTGAATCTGAATTCTGAATCTGAATTCTGAATCTGAATTCTGAATCTGAATTCTGAATCTGAATTCTGAATCTGAATTCTGAATCTGAATTCTGAATCTGAATTCTGAATCTGAATTCTGAATCTGAATTCTGAATCTGAATTCTGAATCTGAATTCTGAATCTGAATTCTGAATCTGAATTCTGAATCTGAATTCTGAATCTGAATTCTGAATCTGAATTCTGAATCTGAATTCTGAATCTGAATTCTGAATCTGAATTCTGAATCTGAATTCTGAATCTGAATTCTGAATCTGAATTCTGAATCTGAATTCTGAATCTGAATTCTGAATCTGAATTCTGAATCTGAATTCTGAATCTGAATTCTGAATCTGAATTCTGAATCTGAATTCTGAATCTGAATTCTGAATCTGAATTCTGAATCTGAATTCTGAATCTGAATTCTGAATCTGAATTCTGAATCTGAATTCTGAATCTGAATTCTGAATCTGAATTCTGAATCTGAATTCTGAATCTGAATTCTGAATCTGAATTCTGAATCTGAATTCTGAATCTGAATTCTGAATCTGAATTCTGAATCTGAATTCTGAATCTGAATTCTGAATCTGAATTCTGAATCTGAATTCTGAATCTGAATTCTGAATCTGAATTCTGAATCTGAATTCTGAATCTGAATTCTGAATCTGAATTCTGAATCTGAATTCTGAATCTGAATTCTGAATCTGAATTCTGAATCTGAATTCTGAATCTGAATTCTGAATCTGAATTCTGAATCTGAATTCTGAATCTGAATTCTGAATCTGAATTCTGAATCTGAATTCTGAATCTGAATTCTGAATCTGAATTCTGAATCTGAATTCTGAATCTGAATTCTGAATCTGAATTCTGAATCTGAATTCTGAATCTGAATTCTGAATCTGAATTCTGAATCTGAATTCTGAATCTGAATTCTGAATCTGAATTCTGAATCTGAATTCTGAATCTGAATTCTGAATCTGAATTCTGAATCTGAATTCTGAATTCTGAATCTGAATTCTGAATCTGAATTCTGAATTCTGAATCTGAATTCTGAATCTGAATTCTGAATCTGAATTCTGAATCTGAATTCTGAATCTGAATTCTGAATCTGAATTCTGAATCTGAATTCTGAATCTGAATTCTGAATCTGAATTCTGAATCTGAATTCTGAATCTGAATTCTGAATCTGAATTCTGAATCTGAATTCTGAATCTGAATTCTGAATCTGAATTCTGAATCTGAATTCTGAATCTGAATTCTGAATCTGAATTCTGAATCTGAATTCTGAATCTGAATTCTTAATCTGAATTCTTAATCTGAATTCTGAATCTGAATATGAGTTCTGAATCTGAATTTTGAATTCTGAATTCTGAATCCTGAATTCTGATTCCTAAACCTGTATTCTGAATTTGAAAACTGAATCTGAATTCTGAATCTGAATTCTGAATCTGAATTCTGAATCTGAATTCTGAATCTGAATTCTGAATCTGAATTCTGAATCTGAATTCTGAATCTGAATTCTGAATCTGAATTCTGAATCTGAATTCTGAATCTGAATTCTGAATCTGAATTCTGAATCTGAATTCTGAATCTGAATTCTGAATCTGAATTCTGAATCTGAATTCTGAATTCTGAATCTGAATTCTGAATCTGAATTCTGAATTCTGAATCTGAATTCTGAATCTGAATTCTGAATCTGAATTCTGAATCTGAATTCTGAATCTGAATTCTGAATCTGAATTCTGAATCTGAATTCTGAATCTGAATTCTGAATCTGAATTCTGAATCTGAATTCTGAATCTGAATTCTGAATCTGAATTCTGAATCTGAATTCTGAATCTGAATTCTGAATCTGAATTCTGAATCTGAATTCTGAATCTGAATTCTGAATCTGAATTCTGAATCTGAATTCTGAATCTGAATTCTGAATCTGAATTCTGAATCTGAATTCTGAATCTGAATTCTTAATCTGAATTCTTAATCTGAATTCTGAATCTGAATATGAGTTCTGAATCTGAATTTTGAATTCTGAATTCTGAATCCTGAATTCTGATTCCTAAACCTGTATTCTGAATTTGAAAACTGAATCTGAATTCTGCATCTGAAATTGAATCTAAATTATGTATGAGTATGTAGAAATGAAAAAAAAAAACATAAATTCATTCTTCAACACGGGTAAAAAAAACGAAGGTCATAAAATCTTCATATAAATTCCCCCCCCCCAATGCAGTTTTCTGTACGGCTCTGCATTTTGTTGACACCCGGCATGGCTAAAGACACTATAATTTCATATATGAAATTATAGTGTCTAATAGGCATGGCGGACTCTGAAGGAAACGCCCATCCGCCATTTGCTGCATTGAAAAGCAAGAAGTGTAAGATATAAACACTGTTGCCGTATTTGCCCCAGCAGACTGAGAAACTGCCCAGACCACGGTGCGTATTAGTAATGTTTTTTAGGTATTTGAGTTTGAGCCACTCTTTGACAAGCGTGCTGATGGTTTATTGGATAGCGTTTGCGCCTTGGGATCTGAAGGTTTTTGGTTCGATTCCCGAGTCAATAAATTTTAATTTTTTATTTTGATTATCTCTAATTTATAAATGATTGCTGGTGCTGCTGCTTCGAGGCGCCACTAGCAACTTTTTTTTATGCCATAATAAGTATGATATGTATTTCGTAAAGAAAACGGTTTCAACTATTTTGTTTTTTTCCCGTTTTTGAAAGGGTTGTGTAGAGAAAAAAATGCATTCTTTTGAGACTAAAATCATTCTAATTGTGCAGCCCAGTTTCGCAAAAACGTTCTTGACATTTTTAAAATGGCACATACAAATCCACGGACATCAACAGAACTCGTCGAGCTGAGTCGATAGGTACCTATAAAGGTATGTCTAAGACCCATAATTAATGATCTCTCAAATCGACCGATAACCAAACCTTTCTGTTAGAAAGGCAAAAAAAAATGTCACCATTCGTAACGCTCGAGCTAACTCCTTCGCCTCCTATGAGCGTTTCGTAATAAATGGATGCCCCCAAACCTTTTTCTTCTTAAAATTAACAATGCAGATTCGTTGATTGTCTTATAATACACCCATTTTTGAATTTTCGTGGTTAACCGTCCATGTCGTTTAAACGGTTTTCCGTGTTTTTAAGGGGGCAAAATCACCATGAATTTGTTTTTGAGTAATTCTGAGCGGCTTTATCGGTGAATTGGGAAAGGAGCCTTAACTTGGCATGCTCCTTATCTTGGCATGCCAAAATGCATTTTCATGATTCACATGTCAAACATTGGTCTAAAAATATGAAACAAATCAAACTTTCAAGAAAATGGCATATGTCAACATTCTGCGTATCATTTGAATTGAATCTTTATTGACATAACAAACTGCAATTTTAATCTTGATCTTCACTGAAAGCTGAAATAAACCTACCTTGCTAGAGCATCTGCCATCTTCGGATTGAAAAGTCACTTAAAAATACTTGTTACTGTTTGTTACTGAAAAACGTGGCAAAAATATAAAACTATGATCTACACAAAACACCGCACATTTTCTATCAAGCATTGAAGTAAATATAAAAATAAATTTTTGCCTAACCTTGGCATGCGATTCCACTGATTGAAGTATGTAAGTATGTGTGTCGGCATCCGTTCGTCGGCCATTATCATTCATCATTATTACATCACGCATCATTATCAAAATCAAAATCGGGATTGTTATGTGGGTTTATTAGTTAATCAGTAATCGATCCTTGATTTCACTTAAAATTCAACCCAACTTAACTTTTAAACTTCTAAACATCATATCACCAAAACTAGAAGTGACTGATAAAATCTGACAAAAGATTCGATTACAGGCTCCAAAATGCTGTTTCCTTGAGTAACCAATTAAATTCTTTAAATAAGATTAAAAATGGTAGAATGGTTTTATTGAAATAATTTATTTCTGAATTGTTAGAAATACTAACCTTTTTCATCACATTCTGTCCTTTCTAGGGCCCATTATTCCAAAAACGGAGACTAAATATTCAGAGCCTAAAATTTTTAACTACAAAACCTGCGCTCTTAAATGAAAAAAAATTACTTATTATCATTAAATAAACCATCTGACCTGTATTGATCATAATTTATTAAAATTAATCTATGGAAAGTTCAAAACATGATTTTACGCAGCAGCTGTCAAGCTAAATTCAGTATTTTAACAAAACTGGTTTATTTTTTTATTTTTGTTTTTTTTTTCATTTTATTTTTGTTTCTATCAGTTCTTCATTGCTCATTCAGGAAATCACCGATTAATAAAACTATACATTGTAAGTTTAAGGTTTGAATGATGAATATGATTTTTTATAAACTTTAATTGAATTTTGGAAACTTTTTTCCCCCTGCAGTTAGGCACTATCATGACAACGTTTGTTGGATTATAAGTGTGGGTGATAAGAAAAAAGGTGATTACTGGGGACTTGAAAACCCAAGAAAATGTCTTGTAAGTGAAAAACTATGCGCTGATGTAAGTTTTCAATCATTAAAATTAATGTTTCAAAATTGATAATAAAAAACCATTTCAACTATTTTTTGGTTGACTTTTGTTTAGGTCAACAGAATGCGACATCTCAAACAATGCTCGCTTAAGAGCAGCATTTGACAGAAACATTACGGAAATAGTCCAAAAATAGTCCCGATTCCCCGTGCCAAAACAGGAACAGTAAGTTCAATGTTAGGAATTTGAATCATTCCAAATTTTGAAAATCTATCAATGACAGAGAAACCAAGGTTTTTTATCCTTTAAAATTTCAGATAAGATCATAAACTATAAATCAATTTCATAAGAAATAAAAAATTCTGTCCAATTATGAAAAAAAAAGGATTCATGAAATCATCACTGAAAGGGTCCAAACAAGAAGGGCTATTAACTCTGGATGGTTCTGAAAACATAAAAAAAAACCTTCTCTTTTGCTTATGCAAAATCAGCTAATCTCTCAAAAGTTAATAACAAAACCCGGATGTTTTTTTCTCAAACAACTTTCATAACTGAATAACATTCAATGAAGTAAACAATTCGAAACAAAACTTCCTCCCGGATCTCCTTTGATGATTGTAAAAAAAAAAATAAACCGGGAACAGTTCTAATTAGACATTGCATAACCAACCAAGGCACTCTTGCTGCTCTTTAGTAGTTTGGGGGTAGTTGTCTAGCAAACATTCCGAAACCATTACGACCCTCATCAGCTAAACTAACTGCAACAAATACTGTTAGCAATGGCAACTGTGCTGCCCCCTCGTTCGCGCGCTTTTGCATTCGCACAGATGGAACCAACTGGAGAATTTTCCCGGAAGTTGAATCCAAGCTCGCTTTCTTGTTTTTTTTTGGTCCTTCGACTTGGAAACGGGACACTCGAAAAATGGTAACGACTAACCAACCAACCCACCGATGGAAGTATCCAGTGCAGTGGAATGGTGTTGAAGGAGATCTTGCCATGGCAAAACCAAACAAAGAGTCGAGAGAGCTGAATGGCAAATGGGCAGAAAGAAAAATGAAATGAATGGATAAATAAACACAGCCCTGAAAATTTTTCCTTCACCCAGCTTGGGTTCTTACAGCTGGTCAAAGTGAAAAATATAATCCTAGGGAGCCGGGAAAATTGGACGGGTGGGACGAAGGAAGGGACGTCAGAACACAGGGAGTAAAAAGAACATGAATAAATTAACATAATAACTATTAGGAGAATGTGCTTTCCATTCGTTTCGGCCCGGTGCGGTTCGGCGTGAAAGTGCGACGAAGACGCTGAGCGTGGAAAAGGCAGCACTGGAACGTAAAATTCAGGTTCTGTGTAGTTGCGACAATTTCGGGACAAGTGCCCGGTTTGGCCACTAACTACTTCGGACTCCGGAAGCTTTGGCCAGAACCCCTGCCATTACAAAGCTAGATGATCTCGACCAGAACATAACTGTCATGTGGGTTTTTCCACCCCAGGGGAGCCGTACGAATGTTTAAGAGAGTGAATTGTTTGACGGTGGGGATTTCACGATTAGTTGTTGAACTGGGCAACTTGACATTTATCAGCAACAATAGGGTTCAGAGAGTTTACAAAAAAGGAATCATGAACAATAATGTTGATTCTCCGCTTTCATCCTACAGTGAGTAGAAGAATTCCGTGCAACGGTTGTATTCGGCAAGTGTTCTTCTTCTATGGCGACCGTCATAATTTAGTTTTGATGAGCTAAACTTAAGTCCCCGATAAAGACTATCATGAAAAATTTCAATGAAAATTCTCCTGGAGCTGAAATCTCAAATTTCATATTGCATTTAAACAGATAAAGGTGAAAAATGTTTCGTATGTTCAAACTCTCGAAACCTTTCATATCCATTTAGAAATCACACACAAAACGTTTCCGGTTAGCAAATTCCCAAATCTGGACCAAACATTCGTCAGTTTTTTTTGTTTAAGGTAAAATCTCCATTCCCAACGCACGTAAATTTTGGGTATTTGAGAAACTCTCCAAAACATGATCCAAACAGCAGGTGCACTTACCCCGTTCCAAATTGGTGACAAAAACAAAAACACACACCGTACGGTACGACCATCGAGTGATGGTCAACTTTTTCGGTTCGGAAACGTGGACAATGTTTTCCACTTGGGTCGTCATTTTTTTTTCGCCTGTTGAAACAAAACGGGAAACCAAAAAACCAAAGGATGGTGGAGCAACGAGATTCGCGACAGAGAGAAAAAAACACGAAACTTGGAACCGGAAAATGCCATTCGCTGTCCGTTCACTCGTTCTGTGTTGACGGTGAAAAATGGATGAGAAACGTTTTCGCGACTTGCGTAAAACCCAGCCGGGCCTGAAGTTTGATGCAAATAGGCGATTCCAGAACAAGAAGTAGTGGGTGTCGAAATAAAAAAAAAAACCCTAAATAATCGTCAGTAGAACATGAATTCAAATACAAAACTAAATATAAATATAAATTACAATGATATTGATAAGAAGGGCATAAAAAATAATCCGGTGGATTCTATGAATTTATATGGCTTTAAAAGTTGAATTTATTGATTTAAATCTTGAAGATAATCTGTTTCCAAAGACGCACAAGGTCCCTAAATTCTCAACCGTCCTAGGAATGTTTATCAATTTCAGTCCCTGAATTGATACCCTGATCCTGACTAAAACCTATATATCTCTCTTGTTTCCCAACTTCAATTTTATGTTATTTAAAGTCTAAGAAAAAAAAATCCGATAAACATGTTTCAGAATAAAGATCAGCAACGGAATTATCAAAAAAAAAATCATTAATTGTCCAAGAAAGCTGAAACTAGAAGCTATACGTAAGGATATATTTATTTAATTTTTTTTTAGATCATGACCACAAAAAATGTAAATAAGTCGTATAAAAACAATAATTTTTAACAAATGAACCGTCGAAATCACACCAGACAAACTTTAAAAAGAGGATTGGAAAGTCTTCGTAATTTGATATATTTTTGCATTTTTGGATTGTCAAAATATGAAACAAAGAATTGTTTACGAACTTTATGTCAATTTGCTCTTTTCTGATATTCTTGCATTTAAATTTAGCTGAGCGCCGATGTGGTCTAGTGGATAGGCTGGCGCGAGTCTGGTATTGGTATGCCAGGCGTACTGGGTTCGATTCCCGGTATCGGCAAGAAAAACTTTTGGGTTCGAATCCCATAAGCAGGCCGACAGGTACGATGTGTTTAATTATATAACTGACTATATAATTGGAATGTTCAATCAGTTGCCAGCTGGCCAGGTATATACATGGATGCCGGAATACCTGTAAGTAAACTAGCCCACCTGATTGATTCGTTCTTCCAAAATATACCTACATCAACACACGCAATACATTCACCACATAACAGTTCATACGAAGCCATGGGGTCCGGGTATGGTGGCGCGCTGCATTGGAGATTTGTCGAACCTCATAATCTAAGGAATGTATGTGAACCCATACTTTGGCAGAAACTGCGGTGAATCCGTGCACCCATGGTGGATTACCAACATACATACATACATACATCCTTGCATTTAAATTTAGCTTTGCACTGGATTTTGAGTATATGAATGCAACATTTCCTTATGTGTAACGTATAGCATCTAACTTCAGTTTTCTTGGATATTTTGAGAAACGCTTTTTGAGCATTCCGTAGCTGATCTACTGTATTTTTTCGAAGCATGTTTTTTCGATTTTTTTTCTAAACATAGGATAGCGGAAAACTAAAGTGTCGTAAGTGAAATATGTCTGGAAAAATATTTGAGTTACATTTCGAGGTTTCCAAAACTATAAATTAAGTGAAAATCGGTGAAGATTCAAAAGAGATATAGCGGTTTTAATTGAGGAGTGTCGAATCGACACTCCAGGGTCTGGTTATAGATTTTTTTCCTGGGCTTCCAGGGTGCATTCATCAAAAACAAAAATGCAAAATTAAAGATTTCAAAAATTCATTAAGGGTCCCCGGAGATTGTTTTTATTTGAAAGTTAAAAAAAATTACAAGCCGCCAAACTTCCAATAGTGTTATGTTGACACTCAAGAGCGGATCAGGGTTAAAAAAAGTTCTGCGAAAGCTAAATCAGCTCATTCGGTTGCTAATGTATATTCTTTTAAGCCCAAAATTAAAGATTTTCTTAACATTTTCTAGTTCCAATTCAAGTTGACGCGAGTGCTATAGAACCCTTATTAATTTCTTCTGAAATCATTAACTTATTTAAAAATCTATATATATATAAAAAGCAATTTCGGTATGTTTTTTTGTTTGTTTGTTTGTTTGTTTGTTTGTTTGTTTGTTTGTTTGTTTGTTTGTTTGTCCTCTATAGACTCAGCCGTCTTAAGGGCTAGAGAGCTGAAATTTGGCATGCATGCTCATTAGGACCAGGAAGGATGAAAAATGTTTTCAGATTTTCGGATGACCCCTTCTGAAGGGGGTCGTCCATAGAAGACAAATATTTTTTTCGCGATATTGACGTTAATTTTCGTCGGATCGTGTTAAAAATTTGCACATAAGTGTTTGGATAGACGAGCAATCGATTTCAGGTGTTAAATTTTGTGTAAGGGGTCAGCCAAAGGGGTCGTCCATATTAACTGTTCGCTGTTTTTGCGATATTGACGTTATTATACATCGTATTCATATGAAAATTGGTACACGACAGTTTTGAGTGACGTGCAATCGATTTGAGGTATCAAATTTAGTGTAAGGGGGCGGCAGAAGGGGTCGTCCATATTAAATTTTCAGTATCTTAGTGATATTGACGTTTTTATACATCGGATTGGGGTGAAAATTTGCACATAGGAGTTATTCGGGACAAACAACAGATTTCACTTATCTAAACTAAAATCAGGGGTCAGCCAAAGGGGTCGTCCATATCAACTATTCACTGTTGATGCGATATTGTCATTATTATACATCGGATTCAGACGAAAATTGGTACACGAGAGTTTTGAGAGATAAGCAATGGATTTCAGGTATTAAATTCAGTGTAAGGGGCCGGCAAAGGGGGTCGTCCATATAAACCTTTCAATATTTTTGCAACATCGTCGTTATTTTACATCGGATTGGGATGAAAATTTGCACACGGTAGTTTTCAGGGACGGGCATTCGATTTCAGATGTCAATTGTTTTGCCAGGGGTCGACGAAAGGGGTCGTCCATATAAATTTAAAACTGTTTTAACAATATAACGTTATTATACAATGGATTGCTTTGAAAATTTGCTCACAGGAGTTTTGAGGGAAGGGCAACCGATTTCAGTCGTCAAAGATTGTATAAGAGCCCCCGAAAGGGGTTTAGCTTTTTGGCAATAATTGCGTTGTTGTGCAATGATCCAGTCGAAATTTATACACGTGATTTTTTGGCACGGTCAAAGGATTCCTGATTTTCGATTTAGTAGCAGACAACAGACAAAGTGATCGTCCAATATTTTTGCAATTATTACTTAACAATGAATTCAGAAGTGCATCTGGAAAATGCTTGGCAATTGGCTTTCATAAAAACTGTTCATGACATATTCCAAGTTGAAAGCGAAACGGAGTTCGTATGGGATCAGCTAGTATATATATAAAAGCAGAGTGATTTTTAATACATTTTTCCATCCGTTCTTTTATTTTCCTTTATTTGAAACTTCCTTTTTGAAAGTTATTTGAAAATACAACTCTGAATCCCCTTTTCAAAATTTTGTTCAAAGTATCTTTTAATGACCAGAAATACTCAAGATGGACTCTCTGATATGGAGTAAAAGTATGTGTGCAGTAGCTTATATGTGCCTTTCAATCAATTTATCTCTGTTTAGAATTTTTTATTACTTCACCATACAATCTTGAAGGAATTTCTAATTATAAATTGAAGTCAAGTTCAATAAATTCAGTATTGATGGATATTTTTGACCACAAAAAAAAAAAAACGAAAATGACCACGTGGTATTTTTTCAGTTGACATTTCAGTGAAATGTGAAACCAAAATAGACGTTTGAAAATTTTAGTGAAGTTCAATTTTAGATTTCGCGAAAAAGGTGTTTTGGAAAACTACTCCATTCTCTACAAACAAAGTTTTCTGTCACATAGGACTGCTCAGTTGTGTTATTCTATTAAAATGAAATAGAATCATTGAAGGCTATCTGTTCACATGAAATATGATCAAAATAAATTATAATTATTTCGAGAAAGTGCACTCTCTTGAGTTGCACTGGTCTGTCTCTTAACCTTGGCTTTATACGGGTCAAGGTCAGCCCAGGTCACAAAAAAGAAAGGCTGAGGACCACATCTGCTCGAATTAATCTCTTAAAGACTAAAAACTTGCATCAATTCTGCTCTAAAGTCTGCATAATATCAGCCCTGTGACCCAGGGTTGTCGAAATTAACGGCTGCTTCTGTGCAGAAACTGGTATAACCCTATTAAAGCACTGTATTAGCATTGGTTGATGTTATAGTGTTGGCAGACAAAAAGCTGGAAAAATGCAAATGGCTTTCAAATAAGTTACGAACATGCAGCAAAAATTTGTTTTATATTATTTATTTTGGCTTCATTTTTTTGCCTTGATTCTGAATTTGTCTTTTTTTTATATTCGCTTATGCATCTTAGGGAGATCACGGGGAAAAGATTATAGTCGTTTTATCATCTTTATGGCATTCGCGATTTTATCAACGTTCCAGTTGGCGGACAAATATTGAAAAACTCATCCGGTACAACTGTGTTCGATGTTTACTCTTGGGCTCGGACTCGCGGACATCGGCTCAGGAAGCAACAGACTTGCCAACTGAGCTATATCACTAGCCTTATTTAGCTGTATGTATGAGAAATTATCTGAAGAGATTTATGCATTCCACTATAAATTTAATTCATTGAACTTTACTTCTACAATTGTTTTTTTTTTTCGATTTAAACTATAAATATATTCAATTCAACTATATTCTTTAATTGCATCGTGAGTTCATCTTTAGATCTTGTTCATTCAACTGCATTTTTCTAGTTGATTTAATGCAATCAACTATAGATATTGTTAAATCAACTATATTTTTATGATTGATTTTATGCACATTCAACTATATTACTATAGATGGGTGTATGCTTTATGTATAAAATATATTAGAATATTTAATTTTATTTTAACCATATATTTTATTTAAAATCGGTTATACAGGTGTATGTAATTTAATATTGCATTTTTTCTATGCCGGCCCACGCTCACATCGGTTGGTTTGATTTGGAAAAATGGTACCGTGAAAACCAATTTGAAGATAGCAACCACCCTCAATCGGTGAATTCGGTTGACTAGTTATAAAAAACGGGTTAAAATAGCAAATGTTCTCAGTTTTCCCGTCATCGCTTTTTGTTCGTCGTTTTTCCCTTTTTTCCACTTCAGCACACACTTCACTCTAATTCAAGGATACCAAATTTTTTGTAAAACCTGTATAAATGGAACGCAATCTATTTAAAAAATATATAGTTGAATGTATTATATTTATAATTTTATACATCAAATCAATCATACAATAGTAATTGAATCTATCATGGAATGATTTGAACGATTACAATTCAATTTAGTATATTTATAGTTGATTGCGTAAGGTCAATCAGAAGTTGAATCTATTATATTTATTCTATTTGAATGCCTAAAATCATTGATTGGATCATATCTATAGTTGAATCAAATATACTGTTATATTTGAATCTATTATATTGATAGTTCGATGTGCAAGGTCAATCATCTGTTTGTAGCTGTTGATTGCCTAAAATCAATCATCAAATTGCCTTTGAATCTTTCTTATCAATCAATAAATCAATTATACTCTTATTGTAAAATCTATTGAATTGATAATTGATTGCGTCAATATACCATTAGTTTGAAGTTCATTCTATTAAATTCATAATCAATTAAGTACATCGTGATTATGGATATAACTATCTGAAATAATTAAAACAACAGTCGTCTTTTTTCCCCGTGATCTGAAGCTGAACTGGAATAGAACTTATGACATCAATGGCTGTGTCATTTATCAGTGACTCTGCTTGTGAACCTATCAGGTCCACGTTAAATCTTCAAAAAAGCCCTGTTTATATCAAATTTGTAGAAACCGGTGCCCTTAATTGGCATTAATTCAGCATCAAACAATGCTACTGTGCTTTGGCCTAATGCCACAATAGTGCTTACATAGCGCTCAACAGCATTAAAGCAAGCTTGTGTGATGCCAATTTAATGCTTAGAAAATATAACATTTGTTTTTCTGATTTAGAGCTATGTTGCATTTTAAATGCATTTTGCCAAGCTGATTAAATATGAGTTGCGTTTTAAAAGAACTGTTTAATCCTTATATGATGCAGCATATAACTCGAAGGGCTGTTATAATGCAAAATTGCACTTTAAGTGCTGATAAATAATGGTAATACGGTCAAAATTTGGTCAAGGGAAAACGCGTGTAAATCGGTTAAATCGTTTGATAAAAAAAATCAAAATAAATTTCTATTTCAAGTTTAATTAGTTTAAAATTCAGGAAAAATATTCAGTTAGGCATCCGCTTTTCCAAATCCGAATTGCTGGGCCGTACGCTTAACCCCTGCCATCAAATTTTGTACAGCCACCTCGTCCACCTTCTTCGCTGCAGAAAGCCAGTTTGTCTTGAACTGCTGCTCGTCCTTAGCATTTTTTTGGTTTTCTTTAGGTTCCGCTTGACAATAGCCCAATATTTCTCAATTGGGCGGAGGTCTGGCGTGTTGGGAGGGTTCTTGTCCTTGGGAACCACCTGCACGTTGTTGGCGGCGTACCACTCCATGGCCTTTTTACCGTAATGGCAAGATGCCAAATCCGGGCAAAACAACCGGAACAACCGTGTTTCTTCAGGAAAGGCAGCAGACGGTTATTCAAATACTCTTTCATGTAAATTTCTTGGTTGACAGTCCCGGAAGCTATGAAAATGCTGCTTCTCAAGCCACAGGTACAGATGGCTTGCCAAACCAGATATTTCTTTGCGAACTTTGACAGTTTCATGTGCTTGAAAATATTTGCTACCTTTCCTCTTCCTTTTGCCGTATAAAACTCCTGTCCCGGAAGCTGCTTGTAGTCGGCTTTGTCGTAGGTTTCGTCGTCCATTACCACGCAGTCAAACTTCGTCAGCATCGTCGTGTACAGCCTCCGGGATCGCGCTTTGGCCGTCGTATTTTATTTATCATCGCGATTTGGAGTCAATACCTTCTTGTAAGTCGATAGTCCGACTCGTTTTTTGGCTCGATGCACGGTTGTAGACGATACACCCAGCTTATTTGCGGCATCTCGGAGAGAGAAGTTAGGGTTTCGCTTGAAACTACGGGTAAACCTCTTTGTCGTCTCAGCGGCTTCCGGTTTTCAATTTCCTCCCGATCCAGACTTTCTGGCTGTCGACAAACGTTCCCCAGACACTTTAATTACATTTGTAACGGTTGATTTGGCAATTTTTAGCGATTTTTCCAGCTTTGCGTGCGAGTATCTCGGATTTTCGCGATGCGCGAGCAAAATTTTGATACGCTGCACTTCTTCCTTGGATGGCATTTTGACAACTGAAGAGTGAATTCCATAATCAAAATAGGAGCTACATTCTACACACACACCTTCAAAATGAGGGTTGTTCAGGTTTTTTAAATGCAAAATTGAAAGAAATACTTCAAGTTGATAATGACCAAATTTTGACCGTATCACCCTTTATAGTGTAGTTTGAATGCTGATATAAAGCTATAAAAAGCAAAGTTTTAGTGCTGATGATTGCTTCTGTAGTTGAATTAAAATTAACAATGATGTTGGAATTCCGAGGAAGAATGACCTTAATGGGTTAAATTCCTATAAAAAAGGAAAAAAAAGATGTTCTAAAACCCCTAAACTGCGTTCTAGTGGGCAACAGAAGGTAGTTGATAAAGCTTCAGCCTCTAGCTGATCAGATTTATACAGGCTGATGAGAAGTTTTAAAAAATATGTTTTAGACTAACCCTGAAGCAGACGCTTTTTCAGGCAAATGAAAAACTCCAGCAATTAGATGGGAGCGTCCAGTTGCTGAAAAAACATTCTTTCAACTTTTAACAAGAGAGGGACAATGATCGTGAGTTTTGCTATTTACGAAGAGCACTTGTTGAAGCATAATAGTATGCTTTTAGTTGCGAAGCAGTTCGGACGCGTTGTTAGTTTGCTTATTGGGTTGAATCTGAGGCAAGAGTGGAATCAAAAATAAAAATGAAACCGAAGAGGGAAAAAACTATGTGTATTTTGAAGATTTCAGCTTGTACGAGAAATTTCAAATGGAATACTCTATGAAAATGGTGTTAGAAAAGCTTGGTGAAGGAAACAAACTAAAAACATTTTCATGTTCTTCTATCCCATCACATGATAATGAAGCCAGATTTGAATGAATCGATCCGCTCGGTCAATGCTATGTGTGTGTGTAAGGCGACATTCCTTGTTTCAAACCACCTGCAAACAACCACGGCCAAGCTGCCCAGCTGGAAGCAGCTGTGCTTGTGTATGTAAGCAGGTAGTAGGAAAGCAGGATGCAACGTTATTCAACCCGTGTGGAGCACATACCTATCTCAGATTTAAGCCTTTTCTTTGATTTAAGCTTTCATCTCCAATAATCTCAAGACAAAAAAGCTTAAAACTGATAAAAAAAAAACTTAAAACGAGAAGCACTAACATTCTACATATAGATGTAAGTCACATGTTTTATAGAGAAATCGTGTAACGTTGCATGGGCCTGAAGGAAAGCACGAAACAGTTTCTCGTTTGCAATTCCCTTCCTCTTCATAATTCAATACTGGCGAAACCACGGCCAAACGCCAGAAAGCTAGCACTGTCGCTTTTTTAAGATTGAAGGACTATGAAAATCAACCATTGTTTTATATCTGGCTCGAGTAGTACAGTGGTGAAGCTGTCGGATTGGCAAGATGATAGTAAAAATTGTTCTGTGTTCGATTCTCACTATCCGATTTATTTTTTTCTTATTTCTGGAATGAATTATCCAACAGCAAGATAATAATGTGTTAAAATGTTTTTGAGTTTTTTTTTATAAGAATTTAACCCATTAAGGTCATTCTTCCTCGTAAAATGTTTTTCTTCTTTCGCTGATATGAAGTAATTATGCATAATTTTGCTTGGGAGCTCTATTTTTTATGACAGTAGTGCTGATAATAGTTTCTAATAATATCATCATTGGTATAATACATGTTCCAGCGCATTTTTGGCATAGAGTTATCTCCGAACGACATTGAAATTTTGTTACCCTTCTTTGGGTGTAGAATTATCTTTAGAAAACAAGAATATTGTCTTAAATTGCCGTTCTTAATGTCCTCATTAAGTAAACATTTCAACCGCAGTTTTTTTTTATAGTTCATGAAGTCTGAATATAAAATGTAAAACTTTTGTTTAACTAATCTGTTGAACAATCAGATAAAAAGCATTGAAATTTGATGTGAAACAATTGATTCACTGTCATAAACACGCCTCCAGAAATCCGCTTCATTTGAAGGTTACCCCAAAAGGGTTGATTTCCATAGCCGGTGCCTGATTTTTCTTTGCATTGGGTAAACGGAACATGGCTTTTCGATTTTTAGCTTCAAACTTCCCAACGTTTTGCTTTTTTTTCTTCTCGTTTAGTCCCATGTGCAGCCCTTTTGTGCTCACGGAAAAAAAAAACGAACAAAGCTGACCATCCATTCGTTAGGATTGTGAATTTATAAATCCAACGCTTCGCTGATTAAGTGTTGCAACTCGATAGCGACATTTTAGATTTTGCTTTTTTTCCGGCTCCTAGAGTGTGGGTTTTTCGTTTGTTTTTTTTATTTTTTTTTCATTTTAACAGGAAATAGAAACTGTATGCAAAGCAATTGATGCCATATGCCTTCGGGTATTTTTGTCAACAAGGAGTGTCGTCGTTATCTTAATTCAACTGAACGTATTCCGGCCACGACTAGTCAACTTGTTATGGGTAGCATTTCATTCGGAACTATTTCGAGCATCGGGTGGGACACCCACATTCTTCCTTCTTTCGGGAAAAGGCAAGGATGTGTTTGATAAATTCAATTTCCCCTGTATATACAAACAAACATATATCTACGGGAAACTGAACAAACATCCATCGAAAAATTGTTTGTGTTCCGATGTTTGTAGAGAATTTGTTTGTGTCGATGTCTCGGTTTTCCAGTCATTCTGTTCCTTTGGGTTTGAAATGCTATGGGGTTTTTGTTATCAGAGGAAAGTGTGCATTTAAGTTCATCGTTGAATTTGCATTCAACAAAAATAACCAAAAATCGAATGATAACAATATTGAAATTTGGAACTGAAATATATGAAATTTGGATTAATTTGTGCTAAATAATTCTTAATACACTCATATAAAAATAATGTACGGAAACAACCCTAGATACGCCAGCGATATCAGCCCACCAATGCCTCCTCCCAACTATACGGTGGGCCATTGGGAGATTGTGAGAGTTTTCCCGCGATCGTCAACAACAATCGAGCGATAGGCGATCTTCTCCACAAAAGATCATGAACTCACCACAGCAGAGCAGCTCATTGGTAGCCAACGATCATCAATTCAGTTCGTTTTTGAGTCACCGTCTGTATTGTCACGCGTATATTTGTTTGATGTTAGTCTTAAGTCAAAAGTTAGTTTGTAATATAAAACGTTTGTAAGTCGCATGTAGTTAAAAAGATCGTGTGTGATACTCACTCCTGGAAAAACGGTGTCCTAAGCTACCCGAAAACCCCTGAAGCTGCCAAGAAAGGAATTTGACGGCCAACCATCCAAGGCAGACCAACCAATTGAAGTCCATTACCACCATACCCCCTCCCCCCTCGATGTTGGAACAAAGGTCGGTAGGAACACCATCGAAGGCCCGTAAGTTATAGTGCCGATCAAAGGTCGTTGACCCCCAACATTTTGGTCCTTCGAACCGGATTTGGGACCAGTTTTTTCGGAGCAATCTGGGACGACGTCGTTTATCACTTGCTTCGCGGGATCGCCATCGCAATCAAGCTGCTCGACCCAAGCCAGATTCGCCATTGGTATCAATCCAACAATACCAACCTTGCATGCGCGCCATTGTACTTGGCTTGGCTTGGAACATCAAACAACTGCTGCCATTTGGATTTGACTGCATGGAATTTGCCGAAGGCAGCAAAAAACGCATCAATTCCACAACTGGTGAAAAAACGACAATTCTGGTGCCAACGAATTCGGTCGTTGGTTTGGACCTCGGTGACTCGAACTCAGCTATAATTTCCCTGGATTGACCATTAGCAAGCAGCATCCATCAGCGGCGATTGAAACATCGTTGTCGGCCCTTAATATTCCAGTTCACGGACGGTGATTGGATCATCATCGTAATCATCACCATCGGTTGCCGCTCGTACGAGGCGATAGGTTTCGCCACCCGCTTGGTCAATGGTCAACACGCATTGGTAGACGTCAGTGGCGCTCAACTTGGATTGCCTGGAAGTCCTTTGAACTTAATGTAAGTTTCAAAAATCGAGAAAATGTTGATTTTTGTTTTCGGAAAATATATTTCTAACGGTAACTAATCCTCTTCAACCCAAACACAATTACCTGAGCCCTGGCGTCATTGGACAAGAGGTCTATGACTCAAAGTTTTTTTTGTCTGTCGAATTATTTGGTCAGTTACCTTGGTGCGATTGCCTTGGAAATCCTCTGTGAGTTGGTGATTTGGTCAGCTTGTGTCGGACTTTGTCATCTGGTTGATGAAACCGAAAGTTAAACTTACATTTTGCAACTTGATGAAGGCTTACCGTGCCACAGTGTAGCTTTGTAATTCTGTGTTTATATTGCGGAGTTCTACGATTGGTATTCTGGTTTTGATTATCATTTTGATTTGGCTATCGGTTCTTGGATTAAAATAATCATATCGGATTAACCGGATAATAGAATCATTGAAAGAACTTCTGGATTGCGTCAGATTGGTGCGTTACCAAATAACCAAGTTTCGAGAAAAAACGGAAAATTAAATTGATTATAAGTTGATTCAGATTGAATTCGTCAGACGGTGTCGGAGGTTCTATCAGCTTTGGGCTGGTTGTGATAAAAAATATAAAAATTTAATTGTCAGATTGTGTCAGAGATTTTTATCAGCTTTGGGCTGGTTTACCGTCAGTAACACTTTGTGTTTGTCAGTTTTTGTTGGAATTTATTAGATTCTGATTAATTATGCCTGTCACGAAGAAGGTGACTTCTGCAGCTGCAACAACCGCTGCTGCGCCGTCCTTAAAGCTATTAAATGTTAAATTTAGACAGATTCAAATTTCGGCGGGAGACATTTGGCGTTTTGTCGATAATTTTCAAGATGAATGTTCTACTTCTGAAATTGAGGTCCGCCTGGAGGAGTTAGACAGTTTATGGGAACGGTTTAACGATGCTTTAGTAGACATTCAATCGCACGAAGACTTTGATGAGTTTGAAAATACCTGTGAAAAAGATAGGCTTCTTTACAGTGAGCAATATTATCACGCAAAATCGTTTTTAATGGAGAGAATTAAAGAACGGAAAAGGGTTCCGGATAGTGAACAAACCTCACGAGCCAACGAAACCTTGTCACAATCCACGCTTGATCATGTTCGACTTCCTCAGATCAAGCTTCAGACCTTCAATGGTGACATTGAAGAGTGGTTGAGTTTTCGGGATTTATATACCTCCTTGATTCACTGGAAACCTGACTTGCCGGAAGTGGAAAAGTTCCACTATTTAAAGGGCTGCTTGCAAGGTGAACCTAAAGCCCTTATCGACCCTTTGAAAATAACCCAGGCAAACTATCAAATCGCTTGGGATTTGTTAGTTAAAAGATATAACAACAGCAAACAACTTCGAAAAAGACAGGTTCAAGCCCTGTTCCAGCTGCCAACGCTTATCAAGGAATCCGTCACCGATTTGCACGTTCTTTTGGAAAGTTTTGAAAGAATTGTGCAGACGTTGGATCAAATCGTTCAACCCGTGGATTATAAAGATCTACTGTTGGTCCAGATTCTCTCCTCGCGTCTCGATCCAGTGACACGCAGAGGATGGGAAGAATTTTCGGCAAATGAGGACCAGGATTTGATCAAAAATTTAACGGAATTTCTGCAGAGGCGAGTTCGCGTTTTGGAATCGTTGCCAGCTAAACCAGTTGAACCAAAACCTTCGCAGCATCAATCATCCGCTAAACCAAAACAATTCGTGAGGGGTAGCTACAACACTGTTCAAACATTCGCTAAACGTTGTGTAGCTTGCGCGTCGGAACATCCGCTTTATCAATGCGTAAGTTTTCAACGCATGGCAGTTGCGGATAGGGAAAAGCTGTTGCGAACAAACCAAATGTGTAGGAATTGTTTTAATAAGGGTCATAAGGCAGCGGAATGCAGGTCGAAATATTCTTGCCGGTATTGCAAGGGTCGGCACCATAGTTTGGTCTGCTTTAACCAGGAAAGAACAGCATTAACAAGTTCAGAACAACGCAGAAGTGAGCCAGCACGAACGGATTCTGAACCCAGCGCCACACAAGTCACCAACGCAGCAACAACGGTCACGAAATCATCGAATGTTTCGCAATGCTCTGCCCAAATTCTACTGGCAACCGCAGTGGTGGTTCTAGAGGACGATTACGGTAATCGGTATCCAGCACGGGCTCTTTTGGACTCGGGGTCAGAGAGCAACCTACTCACGGAGCGCATGAGCCAACGCCTGAAGGTTTCCAGGGAAAGGGTGGACATTTCGGTGATTGGAATCGGGCAAGCATCCATCAGGGTTAAGCAGAGAATTCAAGCAACGGTCAGATCACGCGTTTCTGAATTCGAACGGTTGATGAGTTTCCTCGTTTTGCCTAAGGTAACTGCTAACTTGCCTGTCGCTTCTATAAACACCAAGGGATGGAAGATTCCAAAGGGAATTGACCTTGCTGATCCTTCCTTTTCGGTTTCTGGTGAAGTTGATATCGTCTTGGGTATTGAAGCGTTCTTTGAGTACTTTGATAGTGGCAAGAAGATCTATCTTGGATCTGGGTTACCGACACTGAACTATTCCGTATTTGGATGGGTAGCTTGTGGTGGGATTTCTCAATCTAGAACCTCTATCTCCGTGGCAAATAATTCCATTTCGGCAGAAGAATCCATAGAATCCTTGATGACTCGATTTTGGTCCCTAGAGGAGGTCGAGTCCCCGGTCGTATTATCCCCAGAAGAAACTCGCTGCGAGACCCTATTTTCCCAGACCGTGCAGCGGCAGCCTGATGGACGTTATACAGTCACTTTACCCAAAAATGAAAACGTTTTGGCGCAACTTGGCGAATCTAAAGAGATCGCATTGCGGCGTTTTCTATCCACGGAACGAAGATTAGCCAGAGATGAGAACCTGAGGAATCAATACATCGCTTTTATGGAAGAATATGTCAGTATGGGTCATATGCGTAAGGTTATTGAGTCAGATTACGAGTCAGCTATCAAGTCAGTTCATGAGTCAGACATGAGATCAGTTGATGAGTCAGCTAATGAGTCTGTTAAAGAGTCAGCAGAACTGTCTGTTGGAATGGTTGAGAATGAGTCTGTAAATGAGTCTGTTAAAAGGTCAGTTGATGAGTCAGTTGATAAGCCAGTAAGAACAATGTCAGTGAATGCGTTAGTAAACGATGTCAGAACTTTGTTAGAAGGTAACATGTGTCAGAAATCAGTCGAACGATGTTATCTGCCCCATCACCCGGTGGTCAAAGAGGCCAGCACCACCACGAAGGTGAGAGTGGTATTCGATGCTTCTTGTAAAACATCTTCCGGAATATCCCTAAACGATTCATTGCTTGTCGGTCCGGTTGTTCAAGAAGATCTACGATCGATCATCCTACGTTGTCGTACCAAACAGTTTATGATAGTCGCTGATGTGGAGAAAATGTTTCGTCAGATTAAGGTTCACCCAGCAGATCAACATCTTCAGTCGATATTATGGAGATTCTCCCCTAATGATGAGATTTCGATCTACGAACTTTGCACGGTGACCTACGGAACAAAACCAGCACCCTTTTTGGCCACACGCACGCTTCGACAACTTGCTATGGATGAGGAGGTCAATTTTCCACTAGCAGCCAAGGCTGTTCTTGAAGATACGTATATGGATGACGTTATCACAGGAACAGATGATGCATCAGAAGCCGGTATCTTACAAGGTCAGCTGGACGGTTTAATGACAAGCGGAGGTTTTCGCTTGAGGAAGTATGCGTCAAATTGCTTGAAAATCCTAGGAAATATACCCCAAGAAAACTTGGCTATTCCTTGCACGGAAGGAATTCCACTGGATTCCAATCCATCCGTTAGAACTTTAGGGCTGACATGGATGCCTGTGACAGACAAATTCAGGTTTCAGTTTTCCTTAGAACCTCTACACGACAACGAACCTATTACTAAACGCCGGATTTTAGCAATTATTGCTACGTTGTTTGATCCCCTAGGGCTCTTGGGAGCCACGATCGCAAGCGCGAAGATCTTTATGCAGCTTCTTTGGACGCTGCAGGATGAAAAAGGAGGAAAACTAAATTGGGATCAGCCGGTACCTCAAATGGTGGGTGAGCAGTGGAAGAGATATCACCAAGAACTTCCACTTTTGAACCAAATTGAAATTAACCGTTGTGTTGTTATCCCAAAACCGATTTCGATTGAGCTGCACTTCTTTTCTGATGCGTCAGAGAAGGCTTATGGCGCGTGTGCTTACGTGCGTAGTCAGAATAGTGATGGTCAGATAATGGTTAGCTTGCTGGCATCAAAATCACGAGTAGCTCCACTCAAAAGTCAGAGTATACCTAGACTTGAACTCTGCGGGGCCCTTTTGGCCGCAGAGCTAAATGAACAGATTAAAAGGTCGGTCAAAATGTGTCTCAAAACCGTGTTCTGGTCTGATTCCACCTGCGTTCTTCGTTGGCTTGAATCCATTCCATCTACTTGGAACACTTTCGTCGCAAATCGAGTCAGTAAAATCCAAGCTCTAACAGAAGGTTGTGAATGGAATCACGTTGCCGGAAAGGAAAACCCAGCCGATCTAATATCCCGCGGAATCACTCCGGAAGAAATTGTAGACAACCAGTTTTGGTGGAATGGCCCAAGTTGGTTGGCAGAACATCCCGAGGATTGGCCTGGAACCATGAAAACATTTCCAGAAGGAGACGAAGAAAGCGAACGGAGGCGTTCTACAATTGTGGCCACAGGTTCAGAAAAGCAGGAATTCAATCGATGGTACATTTCGCACTTCTCAACCTACACGAAGTTAATTCGGAGCACCGCCATTTGGATAAGATTGTTGCGGTTGCTTAAGAAGCCGACACAAGGTATTAATGCTGGATTTCTTACCACTGTGGAGTTGTCAGAAGCAGAAAACGTTTTGGTTCGACTTGTTCAGAAGGAATGCTTCAACGAGGAACTTAAAGCCCTCTCTAATGGTGAGTTCGTGTCACGTCGATCCCCTCTTCGATGGTTCAATCCTTTCCTCGAAAACAGCCTAATAAAATTGGGTGGAAGATTAAAACATTCCATGGAACCTGAAACGTTTAAGCACCCTCTCGTTCTCCCAGCGCAACATTGTTTAACCAAGCTGTTGTTTGAACATTACCATGAACGGTTGCTTCATGGTGGACCCCAATTGATGCTCAGCGCAATTAGACAACGATTCTGGCCTCTTGGAGGTAGAAGTGGAGTTCGAAATGTTGTCCACCGCTGCCTTAAATGCTTCAGGGCAAAGCCGACCCCAATCGAACAATTTATGGGAGAGTTACCTGTAGAAAGAGTGACAGAGTCTAGGCCATTCACTAAAACCGGCGTAGACTATTTTGGTCCCATCTATGTGCGGCCCGGACCTCGAAAACCTGCTTCAAAGGCATATGTTTCCCTGTTTGTGTGTCTCGCAACTAAGGCGGTACACTTGGAGCTGGTTTCCGATCTTTCTACTGATCGTTTCCTCCAAGCGTTGCGTAGGTTTATTGGAAGGTGGGGAAAAATCACCGATATATTCTCGGACAACGGGACAAATTTTATTGGAGCTAAGAATTATTTACGAGATCTAAATCAACTACTAAAATCAAAACAGCATCATGAGAAAGTCTCAAAACATTGCGCTGATGAGGGAATACAGTGGCATTTGAACCCTCCTCGAGCCCCTCATTTCGGTGGCCTCTGGGAAGCAGCCGTACGCTCAGCAAAGCACCACATCCTGAGAGTAATCGGCGATCAACCGTTACCGTTTGAAGACATGTGCACATTATTGGTTCAGGTCGAGAGTTGTTTGAATTCGAGACCAATTACACAACTTACGGATGATCCTAATGACCTCGAGCCACTGACTCCTTCACACTTCTGGCTTGGTTCGTCTCTTCAATGTCTACCGGAACGAGATCTGAGAGATGTAGCAACGAACCGATTGAATAATTCCCAAGTTGTTCAACAAAAATTGCAGCAGATATGGTCTCGATGGAAACGAGAATATCTCTGCCAACTGCAGGCAAGAACAAAGAGGTGGAATAGACCGGTCAGCGTTGAAGTCGGAAAACTTGTGGTAATTTGCGATGAAAATTCTCCACCAATCCACTGGAAGATGGGTCGGGTCCACGCAGTACATCCAGGAAGTGATGGGGTAATACGGGTTGTCACGCTTAAGACTGCAATGGGATTAAAAACAAGAGCAGTCGAACGCATTTGTCTACTACCCGTTCAACCAGAAAAAGATGAAAATGTGTCAGATGTCAGTTAGAATCCCAAATCCATCCCTTCCCTCCTCCCCTCCCAAAGAAGAGGATTTTCTTTATTTTTTCAGAAATCGTGCCATTTCTGGGTGGGTGAGGATGTACGGAAACAACCCTAGATACGCCAGCGATATCAGCCCACCAATGCCTCCTCCCAACTATACGGTGGGCCATTGGGAGATTGTGAGAGTTTTCCCGCGATCGTCAACAACAATCGAGCGATAGGCGATCTTCTCCACAAAAGATCATGAACTCACCACAGCAGAGCAGCTCATTGGTAGCCAACGATCATCAATTCAGTTCGTTTTTGAGTCACCGTCTGTATTGTCACGCGTATATTTGTTTGATGTTAGTCTTAAGTCAAAAGTTAGTTTGTAATATAAAACGTTTGTAAGTCGCATGTAGTTAAAAAGATCGTGTGTGATACTCACTCCTGGAAAAACGGTGTCCTAAGCTACCCGAAAACCCCTGAAGCTGCCAAGAAAGGAATTTGACGGCCAACCATCCAAGGCAGACCAACCAATTGAAGTCCATTACCACCATACCCCCTCCCCCCTCGATGTTGGAACAAAGGTCGGTAGGAACACCATCGAAGGCCCGTAAGTTATAGTGCCGATCAAAGGTCGTTGACCCCCAACAAATAATAAGAACAACAAAAATGACAAAAATGACAAAAATGACAAAAATGACAAAAATGACAAAAATGACAAAAATGACAAAAATGACAAAAATGACAAAAATGACAAAAATGACAAAAATGACAAAAATGACAAAAATGACAAAAATGACAAAAATGACAAAAATGACAAAAATGACAAAAATGACAAAAATGACAAAAATGACAAAAATGACAAAAATGACAAAAATGACAAAAATGACAAAAATGACAAAAATGACAAAAATGACAAAAATGACAAAAATGACAAAAATGACAAAAATGACAAAAATGACAAAAATGACAAAAATGACAAAAATGACAAAAATGACAAAAATGACAAAAATGACAAAAATGACAAAAATGACAAAAATGACAAAAATGACAAAAATGACAAAAATGACAAAAATGACAAAAATGACAAAAATGACAAAAATGACAAAAATGACAAAAATGACAAAAATGACAAAAATTACAAAAATTACAAAAATTACAAAAATTACAAAAATTACAAAAATTACAAAAATTACAAAAATTACAAAAATGACAAAAATTACAAAAATTACAAAATTACAAAAATTACAAAAATTACAAAAATTACAAAAATTACAAAAATTACAAAAATTACAAAAATTACAAAAATTACAAAAATTACAAAAATTACAAAAATTACAAAAATTACAAAAATTACAAAAATTACAAAAATTACAAAAATAACAAAAATTACAAAAATTACAAAATTTACAAAATTTACAAAAATTACAAAAATTACAAAAATTACAAAAATTACAAAAATTACAAAAATGACAAAAATGACAAAAATTACAAAAATTACAAAAATTACAAAAATTACAAAAATTACAAAAATTACAAAAATTACAAAAATTACAAAAATTACAAAAATTACAAAAATTACAAAAATTACAAAAATTACAAAAATGACAAAAATTACAAAAATTACAAAAATTACAAAAATCACAAAAATTACAAAAATTACAAAAATTACAAAAATTACAAAAATTACAAAAATTACAAAAATTACAAATATTACAAAAATTATAAAAATTACAAAAATTACAAAAATTACAAAAATTACAAAAATTACAAAAATTACAAAAATTACAAAAATTACAAAAATAACAAAAATTACAAAAATTACAAAAATTACAAAAATGACAAAAATTACAAAAATTACAAAAATTACAAAAATTACAAAAATTACAAAAATTAAAAAACTACAAAAATTACAAAAATTACAAAAATTACAAAAATTACAAAAATTACAAAAATTACAAAAATTACAAAAATTACAAAAATTACAAAAATTACAAAAATTACAAAAATTACAAAAATTACAAAAATTACAAAAATTACAAAAATTACAAAAATTACAAAAATTACAAAAATAACAAAAATTACAAAAATTACAAAATTTACAAAATTTACAAAAATTACAAAAATTACAAAAATTACAAAAATTACAAAAATTACAAAAATTACAAAAATTACAAAAATTACAAAAATTACAAAAATTACAAAAATGACAAAAATGACAAAAATGACAAAAATTACAAAAATTACAAAAATTACAAAAATTACAAAAATTACAAAAATTACAAAAATTACAAAAATTACAAAAATTACAAAAATTACAAAAATTACAAAAATTACAAAAATTACAAAAATTACAAAAATGACAAAAATTACAAAAATTACAAAAATTACAAAAATTACAAAAATTACAAAAATTACAAAAATTACAAAAATTACAAAAATTACAAAAATAACAAAAATTACAAAAATTACAAAAATAACAAAAATTACAAAAATTACATAAATTACAAAAATTACAAAAATTACAAAAATTACAAAAATTACAAAAATTACAAAAATTACAAAAATTACAAAAATTACAAAAATTACAAAAATACAAAAATTACAAAAATTACAAAAATTACAAAAATTACAAAAATCACAAAAATTACAAAAATTACAAAAATTACAAAAATTACAAAAATTACAAAAATTACAAAAATTACAAAAATTACAAAAATTACAAAAATTACAAAAATTACAAAAATTACAAAAATTAAAAAATTACAAAAATTACAAAAATTACAAAAATGACAAAAATTACAAAAACTGAAAATATTACAAAAATGACAAAAATGACAAAAACGACAAAAATTACAAAAATTACAAAAATTACAAAAATTACAAAAATGACAAAAATTACAAAAATGACAAAAATGACGAAAATGACAAAAATTACAAAAATTACAAAAATGACAAAAAAAAAAATGACAACAATGACAATATAACGAATATGATTAATGTAAACTTGGCAAAAAATTCACAAAAAAGTATTTTATAATGATGCAACCAAATAAAAAAAAATCATGTTTATTTAAAAAAAAAAGTTATAACATGTTTCCAAAATACACAAGAGTGTAACAAAAGCGAGAAGAAATAAAATTTGATTTAAGAAAAATAAGATTTCAACAAAATTCGTGTTTATTTATTCCGAAGCTGATTTTGCTATGACTAAATAAACATTATTTTATACATTATACAGAAATTTATACTTAGGTTTCTGTACCTTAAAAAATTCCTATGTCTTTTTGTTTAAATGCAGTTCATAAATATGGATTTTATTTTGAACATTTCTATCAAAAATGCTTTTTCCTTGTTTTGGTTTTCATACTTTTCTTAGAAAAAACTATTTTTATGGTTCCGATTCGATTGCATAAGCAGTCGATTGACAGACAAGCTGTTAAAGCAGCTTCAAAGAGGCGCTTTAATTCCCGGGATACTTTTTCTGCCAGTCAAGCTCAGGCTGTCAAAACATCTTCCGGAAAGTTTCGTCTTTGGCAGCAAACGCGCGGAACTTTTTTCCGGCTTCTGTATGGGGAAAAACTACTACGAAACACTAATCCGCTACTAATTGCGCGTTGCTATTTGGTCCGTCCGCCCAATTAGCCACAACAGCTCGGGCGTGTGATGTCTTAAGTGTGTTTTTCTCTGGCCGCCCAAATGGCTGACTGGCTGATTGTGTTTCGGTATCGCGGATTAGTCGTTGGAAAAATGGCGAAAGAGAAGGGGGAATCTTTGCAACAAAGTGGTCTGCCGCCATCAGAGTTTGACCCGAACCAGTTTCCGCGCAGATGGGGTTCTCATATTTTCGACAAAGCCCCTTGGACCAGAAGCAGTTCCGGAAACAAAACGCGCGTGGACCAAACTTGTATGAGTTGAATAAATTATGAAAGTTTCCGGTGGATTTTTTTTTGTCTCATCCTGTTTCCAGCTTTGGAAAAATTTTCCTCCGATCCACGAAAAAAAGACTGGCATGACACGGGAAAAAATATCCGTGGCACCATATGGGAAGTGCCTGGCTTCCGGACTATGGTTAATGGATTAGTTCTGGGAAAGTTTAGTCCCGGGTAATTATAATTGCAGCGACTCGTTTCCCACGACAGCAGCACTAGCTATAATCAGGAAACGTTCTGAGCAGCGTTTTTTCATATTTCTCCCAGAAAGCGTCAAGGATTGAAAAACGGAAACATACTGATCCAAAAAGGAACAAACTATTCGCGATGATTTTAAATTTTCTCCAATTAACGTTTTCATCTTCAGTAAAAGTAATTGCCACTCCCGTTTATGCATTTGACAGAAATATCCTATGAAAAAGCATAAATTGTTTTACCCGTAAATGCTGCAAAATATTTTATTCCTCTAATAACGAGATCGATAAATCTATTTATAACAACGACGGATTTTAAAAACCTTTAAGATGTGTAAAAGGGAGTTTTAAGGGAACTTCCTCAAGTTAAATAAAATTCTTATTGAGAACATTTATGATTTAAGATAACTTGCTCGGTCTGACATGGAGTCTGAATAATGGAAATTCTTTTTGCAAAACACTCAACCGAATTTAAAAGTCCTGCAGTTATTAAAAAAAAGTGCTAAATCCAATGTTTTGTACTGTTTTTATCAGTAGGATTAAAAAAATTCATCAGAATAAAAAATCATTTTTTTTTAAATTATTTTTTTTAAAATAAATTAAATAAATAATAAATAAATAAATCAATAATTTAAATAAATTAAAAAAGAAACAAGTGAACTAATGAATGAGTTAATTTAATAAATCCAATGATCCAATCTACCTAATTAATTTTATATTAAACTGAAAATATTCTTTCATGTACCTTAAATGGCCTTTCCCAGCAAACATACAATCGCATTAGAAATGATAGCTCAAATCGTTAACAACGCTACTGCAAATCGCAATTCCTTCCCAATAAGTATAAGGTCATAACAATTGTTACTTGAAATCAGTTAAATCGGATATAATGAAAAATTTACCATGTTTGCTGATTCTGAAGATGATTTCGCTTCCGCAGGGTTTTGAAGTTAGAGAACAGCCTTGTTGTTTGTTCTCTCTGCTAATAGCAGTTCAACCAGATTGCTTATAATCATATGCTGTTTTTCAAAAGAATTTTCCAATGAGAGAAGCAGAAAATACTTCCGCTGGCAACGAATCGCATGCGTTGAGAACAAAAATTTTTGCATTTTTGTATATTTCAGTTTGTACGAATAAGGTGTCAAATAGAGTTCTATTCGTATAGTTCTTTTAGCCATGTGACGTTTGTGACGTATGTGACGTTTAAAGGAATCATAAACTAAAAACAGTTGAATTTTTGTGGCGCGCTGCACAACGCTTAAAATTAGATACCTTTGTAATCGATTGTAGAGCGTAAACTTGCAGTGATTTTACTTTATCTTAAAAGATGGCTTTTTACAATCATTTTTCAATATTTTTTTTTGACATATCAACATATTTGAAAATGCTTTGTTTCAAATAAAGAAAAATTATTAAAATTAATTTCTTTTCATGCAAAAATTCATATTAAAATTTCAAAGGCATCATACTCAATTCTTAAAAAAGGTTATTGAAAACCATTTGATTGGAAATTAAGCTCAAGATATAACCTTTCTAATGCTGTGCAATTTATTTTTGAAAAATAAAATAAAAATCAATTCTCCAGTCTAGGAGTCTTATGTAAATTACATCCACCCTGGTAGGTTAATCCATTTTTTTGAGTTTTACTCCATTATTGTATAATGTAAATGAAATGTATAACAAATTGTTTAAAAATATATCTACAAAAATGTTTGCTGGGCTACTCTGCGTTTTTAAGATCCTTTTTGTGCATTTTAAAAGAATAAAAAAAATATAAATTCCAAAATTAACTATAAAATTGTACAAATGTAGTCTAAATCATCTGCTTCTATAATTGATGCAGTATTTTCTCCTCAAATCAATAAATATGTGTGAAAAAAAACGGACCGTACCTACTCGGAGAGCAAACAAACACGTTCTGCTGGACGTGTTGCTTGTTGTTCAAGCAAAATTCAGGAATGACTTTACGATTATAATTTTCGTATTTTTTTTTTTTTTTGAAATCTCACAGCGTGAATTGTTGCACCTCACAAGAATGTAGATTAAATTTGCTTTCCAATGCATAAACTTTAGATTGGTCCAAACAAAGTAAAAGCACAGAAAATCCGGGTACAACGTGACGGTGGACCACAAAAACAGATGAAATTTCAATTTGTAAAAAAATCGCGCAAAGGAGTCAACTTTGAAAAAATTCAGTAAATTCAATTTTTGCTGCATCAAAAATCTAAAAGCAACAAAATGTTAGAATAAGAATAAATTTTGTAGTCATATTTTTTAAAAACTCTACCATCGCTCAAACAGTATTTACTAGCAATCGAATGAAAAGTAGGTTTTTCAGACCACTTTATTGAACTTTTTTTGATATATTTTTGATATATTTTATTTCTTGGCTCCATGATGTAGACATTAACTTCAGCTTTCAAATGCATAAGGTAAATATTTTTTTGGACGTGTAATATATGAACTACAGCAGTTTTCCTGAGGCATTTTTTTCGATTTTTTTTTCTTTCATGCTGAATAACGAGAAAACTAGTAGCTTTAGCTATATATAATGTTCCAAACATATTTTACTGGCATTACAAGGTTTCTATTGATTTAAGATTTATATGAAATTAATTATAATTCAAACGACTTAGATAGATTTTACTTTTGGAGTGTCAAATTGACACTCTAAGTCGGTAAAGGGAGTTTTATTGTTAAAAAAAAAATTCCCCACGGTCTTCGAGGAAGTCAAATATTGAAAAAACCTTTATTTTCAAACTCTTTTTAATTTTCTATATTTTTTTTCAAAAAAGTGTACAACTTCATAAAATGAATTTTTACTTATAAAATTACCTCGAAAACTATAGCATACAGAAAAAAGCCTGCTATATATTCGTAATTTCCGTACTCAAATTATCCAAAATGAGCTCTTAAATTATTTGCACTTCGGAAAAATTTAATTTTGTTTCCTACTTTCGTACATAAATTTATAAAATGATGATGGATTTTCTGGTTATATTTGAAATATTATCTTTGTAAATGACGAAATTGTGAACACTGGAATAAGATTTCAATGACAAAGTTGTAAAGGAACTCGAGATCAAATCGATTTTTTTTTCTTTTGAAATCAGTTTGAAATCTATGCGATACGACCTCATGATTTTTTTTATTTACGGTGTGTTTAAATAAGATGTATTCAAGAAAAAAAAAAACAATAAGTCTATTTTTTCAGAAATGGAAATTTTAGCCTCTTCTGAGTCATTTTACGACAAAATTAGTCGCCGACCGTGGCCTAGAGTTTAGCGTTTAAATCTTCTAAACTAGAGGTCATGAGACCGATACCCTTGAAAGATCTACGCTCCAGTCTCATGTAGAATTTTGATTTCTTCAAAGGAACATAAAGTTTCCCTTAAATCCTATATGTGTGTGTTCGTTTTTACAAATTAAAATATTTTGTCGGTGAAACTCCATATGCTTTGTTTGTTTTTTTTCGAAGATTTGAAGTTCGTATCTATAACTCTCGCGTGAGCTTTCATTACGTGGTATGGAACAAAATGTAAACAACCACATAAACTATTCACAACTTCTTTCTATTTAGAATATTTGTAGCCTGGACATTCTTTATGTGAAATACAAATTTTAAAGTTGTTTTGATAACTTTTGCAGCAGTTTTCTGTGAATTCTTAAGATGTTTCATACGACGTAATGAAAGCTCACGCGAGAAATTTGCATTTGTAAAATTATATCAGTGCAATGGAAAAGCAATCAAACGCTTGGAAAGATTAGTGATTTGGACTTTCTGAAGAACTTATTTTGATATGAAAGTTTTATAAGAAATAAATTATTTGAACTGTTCTTTACAATTCGTGTTATCAAATTGTAACATAAATTTCTTGGAATGAACATGAACATATTGGAAAACAAATTATGGTTAAATGAAATTTCAAGTTACATAAATAACAACAGTCCAACATTGGTTGATTGGTTTTCAATGAATATTAAAAAATTAAAAAATATTAAAAACCTTTTTCATTTTTCAAACTTGTTATTCGAAACGATTTAACAATATTTATATCATATGCACATGGGAACGCACTTTAGAAAACAATCTGATTTTTGATGATACCACTCGTTTATGACATACATGTTCACTTTTGCCAACAATATCGTTGATTTTTTTGAATTTAAGAACGACTAAAATATAGAAATGCATTTTGTGGAATAATTTCAAATTTATCAAAGTTCCAGACTAGATTTATCCATTGAAAACATTTCCTAAAAACTTTAAAATTCAATTTTAAACAAAAAATTCAAGTGGTTATTAAAATAATATAGTGGGTTCAAAATTGTAGAAACTACGATTATTTACCCTTAACAGTAGTGCTAGGCTCTTTGATAAAATTGAAGAATCACACCTGCCCATGCAAAAATTAGCGTAACTGTATTGTTTCTTAAAGTCGTTCTACGAAACACACCATTTATTAATAATCATTAAAATTTTATACAACAAATTAAGTTTCCAGTTTTTCCTGCATTTTCAAAAATCTGTATAAAAATTATTTTGCTGTGTGCTGATTTGAATAGCTACAATTTTTTATTTGAGAATTTTCTTTAAATTGTGATGCAAAAAAAAAATTCTGAATTCAAACTTTGAAATTGATTCCTGTATGTATGTATGTATGTTGGTAATCCACCATGGGTGCACGGATTCACCGCAGTTTCTGCCAAAGTATGGGTTCACATACATTCCTTAGATTATGAGGTTCGACAAATCTCCAATGCAGCGCGCCACCATACCCGGACCCCATGGCTTCGTATGAACTGTTATGTGGTGAATGTATTGCGTGTGTTGATGTAGGTATATTTTGGAAGAACGAATCAATCAGGTGGGCTAGTTTACTTACAGGTATTCCGGCATCCATGTATATACCTGGCCAGCTGGCAACTGATTGAACATTCCAATTATATAGTCAGTAATATAATGAAACACATCTTACCTGTCGGCCCGCTTATGGGATTCGAACCCAAAAGTTTTTCTTGCCGATACCGGGAATCGAACCCAGTACGCCTGGCGTACCAACACCAGACTCGCGCCAGCCTATCCACTATTCCTGAATCTAAATTCCGAATGAAAAATCCTAATAATAATGAACCAAAAAGAGGATTTTATAATACAATCCTTGAATTCTTTCTTCTATTATTTATTAAATTCTGGATAAACTTTAATGAATTTTTTTTTCAAGTATCAAATCTGCAAAAAAATGAAGAGTAAAAATTACAAATCCAAATTTAAAAATGGTTTGCTATTTTTTAATCTCCGGAATTATGAGGGACAAACATGGAAAATGATCCTTATTTAAGATTCAGATATAAAACCAAGATTAGAACGAGGATGTTGTCCCAATAATGAACACTCAGGCAAATTCTTATTACGATATTCATAAAAAACGTCTTTTGAACCGCTTTCAGGAGTGCAAATTTATTGTTAATAAGAGACTTATGAAATTTTTTCAGTTTTCATACGAATATCTTATGAAAGAAAAGAAAAACGGCATTGTGAAAAAACAATGAACACATTCATTCATTTTATCAGTTTTTTATCGTCTAACGCAGGCATGTCAAACTGGGGGTTCCGGCCGCATGCGGCTCGCGGCCTTGGTCAATACGGCGTAGCCCCGCGTAGCCCCGTCTTAAATTAGCACAAAATTCCCTACTACACAGAAGTACGCTGGCTTTCCTGCCACAAAATTTTAAAAAGATTTTTTTTGCTACGAGAGGAAATAATATTATTTTTGGAAATGAAAGATTTTTAATCCGGCCCGCACACTTAAAAGAGTTTGACATGCCTGGTCTAACGGTCCAAAACACTCGCCAGTTGGAAGTTATAAGTTTTTCTCAATAGTTAAATGTTATTTTCATCTCCTGAACGGTAAATTTGATTTGATGATATATATAATTATACCAAAACATTTTGTTCACTTTTCAGTAAGCTGATCGACAAAAAAACGAAAACGTCGAAGAATCGGATGTGGCAATTTTTTTTTTTTGGTGGAACTGGTTGTTGATGTCCTGCTGATGGTGACCATGAATGATTTAATTGAAATTTAGAAAAAAATAAAGTTAATGATTCTGCATCAAATATCTTAAATTACTCTTATAAGAAAGTTTTTTCTGTTTTCATAAGATCAAGTTCACTGGTGTTGGGAAAAAGTGGTTGAAGTTTTGACACTTGTGGCACATATTGAAAACTTTACCATGCAAAAACATTTTCAAGATTCTAAATTCAGTTCGGCCTTCAATTTTTTACAACACGTGCTCTATTTTCGCATGTTGCGATGCAAAAATATCTCGATTTCTATCACATACGCCTGAAATAGAATCAATGCTGTAAAAAAAATTCAAACGCCCAAAGATCTTGGAAACATTTTTTCATGAAAAAATTTTTCAAAATGTGCTACAAGTGTCGAAAATTCTGCCACTTTTTCTCAACATCAGTGAACTTGCTCTAAGAGCCTCCTACGAAAAGCAACAAACTATCATTGCAGTAGGCGTTCATCTCCAGAAATCATTCGCGTCATAAGACAATGTTATGAATTCCAATGATTTTTCTTATGGTGCCAATCTCATGGCATACATAATAGTATTTTTCTGAGTGAACAACAATGATGATTCTACAATCCGATCACAGGCAATAAATATTGAAGTATGAAAAAAAGTAACCAGAACATCGGAAATGATTTAAACCTTAGCTTACCAGATATTTTTTCGCACTTATTCAGGCAGGGCGAATCCTGGATATATTATCTAAAATCCTCGCAAAATCCATGCATTCGATTTCAAAGTTTGCAACCCAAAACCTGAGCAATATCCAGGTAAATTTGTGAATTCTTCAATTAAAATCAAGAAGAAAAATAACTTGAGGTTGGTTTTTCTCATCGAAACACATCAGCCATGATTTCAAGGTTTTGGCCTTAGTTCTCAGTCGGAATTGTTAGTCTAGATTCACTTTAGTCGTTCATCAAAATTTGATTTAGAATTTGTTTTTGAATTAAGAGAAGAAGATTTTGCTTGACATTTTTCGACCCTTAAGATTAAGCCCCCCCAGCCCCCCCTCCCTCGGTCCGGTTTTTAATCTAAAGTAGAGTGAAACACGTGATTTGCGTACATCTTATAGATACATTCGTAGAGAGGAAGCGATTTACCAATAATTTCAATTGGCCATCATAAACGGATCAAACTGATCAATTTTTTTTAACAATCCATACAACTTCAATTATGAGATGTTTTTGTTAACCAATAAAATTTATATTTATTTCTAAAATATAGTCGTTGTAGTAAAATTAACAAAATAAAAATAAGAACTTCGGAATTAAAATGTCCAGCTTGAAGTTGATTGTATTTGCTGAATGAATCCAGTGTGGAAACTAAAAGCCCTTAAAATTCAGGCACACCATAATTGAAACGCTGCATTTTAAAGGTTTCCTAGTTAAAACACCCAACTGGCCCATTTCAGAAGGCTCATTTCAAATCCTATCAAGCGGTGCGCCGCACCCACGGTGCTGATGATTGCATAAAGTGGAAGTTGTTTAAATTAGCTGCCCCGTACCCACCCACACCTCGGTAAAAAAACGAGGTGGTCCGGATCCGGAAACAGCCCACAAATGTCGCGCCTTTTTAAACATGGAAATTATTTTGGCTGCTTAGCCGACCTTGACGCATTCAGGGGAAAAGAACCCTTAAAGTGTGTCCGGCTAGCGTGCAAAATTGAGGGGGGTTTGCATAAAAAAAACCTTTCCCAGGGTGAGTTTTATTTACAAAACTTGCTGGCCGACTCAGGGAAGCAAAACCTGCTGGTGGGCCACCAGAAAGTTGAGATTTGCACATGAAAAAGTTACCCTAGGGAAATGGAAAACTGGTCCTTGGTGCCTCTTTTTGTGAATTTGTCCTTACATGTGGGCTTTCTGGAAAAGGCGTAGGGAGCTGTTGGGGATTCGGGGGAACGCCATCTAGTGTTTAAAATTTGTTAACTCCCCCTGGTTTTTTAGGGTTTTTGGTGCACAGGGAAAAGTGAGCTCTTTGGTCGTAAAGCGCATAAAAACTATTACCTAGGTACTTCAACAAAAGCTTTTTATTAAATATTGAGAAGCAAAATTGCACAAATGTCTATTGGTATGGAAATTAGCTTCCTTGTAGTTTTGGTTGCTATTTAACCAGTTTTTTTCTCTAAGTTTTGCTCATGGTAATCGGTTTTAGGATAAACTTTTCAGTTTTGAATTATAATTAAATTAAAGAGCTTGGGTATCATGAAAAAAAATTATGCATACAAATACACGCATATAAAGATCGATATTGGCTGAATAAAGGTTCCTTAAAAAACTTGACACATTATGCATTCTTCATACTCAATATTCAATATGATTGGTTTCAAACTACTTTAATTAAAGTCTCTAATATAACAGTCTAAAAGTTGAACTCACTTTCAACTTCATATCTGGTTTTCCTGAACTTTCTCAAAATTTTTCCTGACTGAACGTTCTCACCAACATTCCTTAATGAACGGTCCCTTCAGCTTTTTGAATTTTATTTCACAGACAGACTTGCATTGGGGACTAGCTGAATGTTGATGAGTGTCAGTGCCAAAAAAAATCCAGCCCTGAGGGAGGAACGTTGAAAGGTGGCGATGGTCCCCCAAAAAATTGGTTAATTTTTGTAATTTTTACATTTTGACTTTACCCTCTAGGTTCTGGAAAAAACGATTTTTTCTCTTTTTCACTTTCTGCTTCCACCAAAAAATCATCCATATCGCCAAACGTTGAAAGACAAATCACGATCCGCAGCGGTTGGACGGGTGGTCAACCACGTGTTGATGATGGTTGTATTCTCTTTACCACGAGTGGTTTTTTTTCGTGCTGTTTTGCTAGGGCCGAGGTTTCATTTTAATTAGTCCGGGGACGGTTGTGGTTTTGAATGAATTTGTGTGCTGTTTGGACTTTGATGAACTGCGCTGCGATGTGATGCGTTGGTGTGGACAGTGACAGTGACTGAGTTTCAAAAGTTTGGACATCCACTTTGATCCGTGGAATGAAAGAAAATTAATCTGATTAATTAACTGACACAGGTGGAACTTTAGTATGGTTATGCATTTTTATTATACGTGTTTCATTATGAAAGAAATTCCTTCAAAAAGAATAAATAACATGATGGGAAAATCGAAGATTGAAAATTAATAACTGACAAGTCAGTGCAGATTAACGCCAGAATCCCGAAATTGAAAACAAATACGAGCTGAGTGTTTACACCAGGTATTAATGTGAGAATGAATCCACATTCAGATTAAACAGGACCTCCGGTTTTCCTTATATAAGGACTGCTAATTTGAACATGTAACCTGACTACTCCAAAGGGGTAAAACTCATCAATCAATGAAGGAAAACACTCGATCTACAATTAATAGTCCATTTTAAAGTTTATTCACTATCTTTCAAGGAAATTATTCTAATGTTTCACGTTAAATCCTTTCGAACTTACTTAAGTGCATTTTCCTCACGCCTTAAATTGTAATCCGGAACGAGTGACAAGCTTTTCAGTAACATGACTTGTCGTACCGTTTTTGTGCTTTTGATTTTAAGGCTTCCCGAAACGATTAAAAGGAAATTCGACCTCGATGCCTATACACAAGTAACCAGAAATCACATTGCAAATCAATCTTGTACGTTTAAAGTTCACATTTGGCTGAATAAAAGGTACTAGAGAGAAATAAAAACCGTTTTCCATAAGTGCATGATTTTGAGTTCGGGACGAACATAAAGAGGCTAAACAAGTCGCATAGAACATTTTTGTGCGTTCCAAGTACCTTAAAAATGCCGGGCATAAATTTGGCCCTTCGTGCTTTGTTGCGAACTTTCATCGAACTTTATGGTTCTTTGCCGAACTTTTCACATACTTTTTGATTCCATGCAGCACTTCATACGAACTTTTTTGTTCCTCGTGGAACTTTTGAAGAACTTCAATGTAAATTTAGTTGGGTCTAAAAATTTTAAATGGATTGTTTACACTCTTGACTAGAGATGCACCGAATAGTAGTATTCGGTGAACGGTTGAGTATGGAATATTGACCTTTTCAACTATGCGACCTAACGAACATTCTGTCGAGTTTTCAATAAAAATACTAGAGCTTTTGTTTCGATTTCCTTCTTTGTCTTCCATTAAAATGCCCTTCATGTTTTAGAGTCGATGATTTTCAATCAAATGATGTTTTACAAGATTTTCATCAAGTAGGATCTCACTGATTTTTAAAATGTCACCAGGAAATCAAACGACTTCTAGGGCGTTTATTACCAAAAAAAAATGGATTCCTGGGAAACCTGGGATAAAAAAAAACATCAACACAGGTGCCAAGCAATTTGAAATTGCTTACTTGATATCACAATAGATGGAGGTCGAATATCGTCCAAATAGTTGTTAGAAAGAACGATGATTTTTAACTTTAAGCATAGCATACTTGCTATTACACGGTCAATTTTTTGAACAATTTGTTATACAAGGGCAAAACTGAACAAAATTTAATCCAAAAACCTACAAGAGAAATGTGGAAGAAAATAGCTTGAAATTTAAAGTTTTCTTTGAATAATAGCAGCTGTATTAAAATCTTATCCAAGGATAAAACAAAATTTATGTTCATTTTGAAATTTTTTTTTCTATCGTTTTGAACACCAAATTTAGAAATGTTCCAGGAGAAATTTGAGTTTTTTATTCGATTTAGCAAAAAATAAAGAATAAACTCGAGCAAAATTTGAGAAGTTTTGAACAAATGGAATATTCGATATCTAAATATAAAGCTTCATGCAGTGAAATGTAGACGGATGTACCTAAGATGTTTCACTGAAATTTTAAATTTTTGATGATTATATAGCTTTTTCAACACTACTTTTGGATGTTTTAAAAATTATTTTAAATCATTTAAAAATTATGACATTTCGTTGTTGTATAAATTTAAAAAATTAATATTCGGCCTATTCGGCCAAATACTTAGTTCAACAATTCAGTGAGCCGAATATTCGGTCATATTTACATGCGCCGAAATATATATGTTTACAAAAAAAAAATGTTTAAGCCAAGAGCTTTCCTCCAATATGTCGCATGTTACGAATTGATAACTTTGGAATTTTTCGTTCTGGAACCGGCCATAGCCTCGACCCGGTGTCTTCGAAGCGCGAGGCCAAAAACATTCCTCCAATATGCCGTAAGATTTTTCACTATATATAGATGTTGGATATCTAACCTTGGGGTTATTCATGAATTGAATTAAATCTCGTAAATTATCAGATATCTATCCTTTTGTTTCAAAATATTGATTGATGATGGTTTTACTACTGTCAATAGTTTACGAAACGGGAGTTTTAAATGATGAGTGTATCGAAGTAGAACATTCAGGTTATTTTTGTAGCGTTTTTTTTGCTGGAATTGTTTGGTTTTAAGGATTCTTTGTCGTTTTCCCCTTTAACACTAAGATTTCGAACGAAAAAAAAAGTTTATCAAACTTCACAATTAATTTAGGTGCAAAGAGTTTAAGAGCAAATTTTGATTAACTTTGGTGTCTTGCAACTTTTTAAAAAAGGTACAATTTATTTTCGAAAATTCTGCACTTTCATGATAAAACTCCAAAATATAAAAATAAAAAAATTAAATGAAGGGTTTTCCTCAAACCTGTAAGTCATTTTGAGTTCTGCGAAAACGCTTATTAAAGTTTTCTTTTCGTTCACTTTTCCCAATTTTGAAAAATAATAGTTTTTAAACGAACTTAAAAGATGTTTTAACTTAATTTTATTTGAGATGTTATTAAAACAAAAATCAAATAGTTTTGCACATTTCGAGAAGTTCGTTTACTTGAATCATTAATTGAATTTTAAAAATAAGTCATGAAATTTCGATGAAGTTTTTATTGACTTCCAAAAATGTTAAAATTTTATCTTTTTATAGAAGAGAAGGCATGTCGGATCCGCGAATTCACTGGTAAAGCCGATGTTTTCCTGTTGTTTATATTTTAAAATAAGGTTTATGATATCGACCGTTTATGATGTTTAATGTTTTATTTTTGGCTTTTTTCCAGACTTGGATTTCTACTCGCTCATTTTCAATATATATTCATTTCTTCTAACTTTCGATCTGCCTAAATTTTATTAATCTTGAAACTTTCTTGATAAAAGAATATAACTTTCATCAATATGGTCATTCCCTGTTTCAAAATATTTAATATTGGGCTTTTGGATGTTTTTCAGTCTTGGATTTCAAGCAAACAATTTTCTTTTTGAAATTCCCGGCGTTGCGACCATTTTTGATGGTCTTCCTCAGACAATACCCTTAAGGAAGACCAACAAAAATGGTCGAAACGCCGGGCATTAAACAAAGTTGTTTGCTTGAAATCCAAGACTAAAAAACAGCCAAAAATACAATATTAAACAATTTAAAATATGAAATGACCATATTGATGAAAGCTATGTGCTTTTATTAAAAAAAATTAAAGATTTATAGAGTTTAGGCAGATCGAAAGTTAGAATAAATTAATAAATATAGAAAATTGGTGAACAGAATTTGATTAGAAGCATTTTCATCACATTTCATCAATTTGTTCCTCAAGAAAAAAATTTTCAAATTATGAATTTGAAATGTTCTTACTAAAAGAACATGACTTTTACCGACAAGGCCAACAAATTGAATTAACATTTTATTATAGTTTTAAAATAAATTAACTTATTTTTTTTTAAATTACCGAATTTTCAGTCAAACCATTAAACAATTTGAACAATTTTTAATAAGTTTGTCTTTGTTTTTCAAGTCTAAATTTTGGCGTTGATAAATGATTCGAAGAAGCAACTTCAATGCTTAATTTTAATGCACAATGTTGACTCAATTAATATTTGATTTTCTGAGTTTTCCTAAAGTTTAAATTACGACAAACGTTTGAACTCCAAATTGCATCACGATAATCACAAAAAAAGTTAAACTGGTTCCAAATATAAAGTGATTTTCTCAATCTTTAATCTTGTTTATTAAAAATTTCACCAATGTTTTCACAATCAGAAAATCTAAGAGAATGGATTCATTTATGGATTCATATGATTACAGATAATTTAATGATTTCAGATAATTCAACCCTTCAAGATTGCTGGCAAAATTTGCCAGCAGATTTTCAAATGTTGAGATGAGGAGATATTTTTTAATGCAATATTCTTTGTTTTAATTCCTTTTTTCTGTAACTAGTTTAAAATTACTATAAAAAAAATTTCATAGATTTTGATGAGAATGTTTTGCGAACCATTTCAATAAATATTATTGAAAGTTAAAATCAAAGAATTTGCATCACTGAAATTGGTAAATACTTAAAACATAAATTTTTTAACATTTCAAATGAAAAAAAAAATCAAAAAAATATTTTGGATGGGGGGTCACCGGCCAAATATTTTAACTTTTGGTGGAAATGCAAGCGTTACCGCAAGCGAATTAGAGTTACAGTAATTTTTCTTTAAGCCCTTCTACGAAACTCACCGTGCCTTATTTATTGTGCGTTTTGGTATTGTTGGTAATTCTAGCTAAATTTGAATTTCGAAACCCTCCCCCCCCCTCCCATGGACGAGTCCTTCGCAGGATCCTGACGATAATAATCATGAAAAAAAGGCTCATTGTTTTTTGCTTTTTGGCTCTTTTAATTGATCTGGCTGATTCGACTGATTTGAGGCTTTTTTCCTCATACAAAAGAAGAAGGGGGTGTCCCAACAAAAATAAAACATTTCCGAATAAGACGAGAACAAATGAAGCAAATTAAAGCTAATTTGGCATGCGAGGTTGTTTTGGTGGGAGAAATTAAAGACCTTTCATTTTTTCAACAAAATTTTAAGAAGAGAAGAGATAGGTAGGCTCTATTCCTTTATTTTTGGGACAACACTAGAAATGATCGAGCAAAATTTGTATGGGAAGGCATGCGTACACGGCAAATGTTTGAGGCCCTCATTCTTCCATTAAGGTGGAAGGAAAAGAGGAGGAGGGCTCTCGTACAGAAATAATACAGCAAAAAGAACATGATTTGGAAAGGTAGGTTATTTTGATACGAGTGATGATTTATGATTGTTTCCTCAACTTGGGGAATTGTTAGTAGAGAATTTATTTCTTTGAATATCTCAGACCCCTCCCTTCTTCTATTGGGAAAACACGAATGAGAGGCGGGACCTAATTTACATGTTTTTTTTTTCAAACGAAAAGAACTGAATTTGGCACGGAATGGCTTTCTAAGTACAAAAGATGTTTCTATGATTATTTGATACCCCTTCCTCCTTCCAGTGGGGGGGATGAGAATAAAAGAGGCAACTCCTATAAGATTTTTTGCATAGCTCGTGCTTATTTTGTAATTGGAGACATATTTGGCATGGCGGTATAAGGGAACGACAAATTATTTTATGGTTGATTGGGACTCCTTCCTCTTTTAATGAAGATTACAAGAAAACCATTTTGGGCATGAGAGAAAAATATTTCTTAATGTTTCTGGGTTTATTGAAGACCCCGCACGGTGTCTCTGACAGAAAATTTTACCTGTTGAAAATAAACAAAAAAAATTGAGCCTGAATATTAAATAATTCATCGAAGGGTCTAGAAAATTTCACTATTTTGTAGATTTTATAACTTTTTAAATGGTTTATTCAAAGGCACATTCATATTAATCACTCTTATCTTACCTTTAGTGTAATTCCAACTCCATATGTCAATAACATAATCTAAAAGGAAATTTCTTGGCTAGAACTTTTGCAAAGACATTTAAGTTATACAAGTTGAGAGAAAGGAGTTGTCACGTTGCGAACAGAGTGATTATTATTTCATTTGAAAAATCTACTCAAACTTCTCATGGTTGATTGTACCAAGTATCCTGACGACTTTGTAATCGAAGAATTTTCAAGTGTTCAGGATTGTTCAAATACATTCAAAATTATCTTATACATAATTTTGATCAGTATTATCTGGATTAAACGGCATTCAGGGTTCTATTATGAAAAAATATGGCTCTTGCTTCAAATCGGAGGTGTGTTGTTAATTTTTTTTTCCATAAAACAAAAAAAAAGTAAATGCAGGGGAGATCCAAAAATGCAGAAATGAACTGACAAACATTTGCAGAGTTCTAAAAACAATACCACTTTTTTTTATTCTATCCAGGAAATTTGGAGAAAAAATAATTTTGTTGATTTGAACAAATACAAACTATAATAAAACCATATTGAAAAATCACAAAAAATCTGATAAAGCTAAGACAACCAACTAAAAGTGAATTAAGAAGTTATTTTGTAACAATTGTATTAAATCAAAACAACAACTGTTGAAAACAAAGTAGAAATTGAGATTTTGTAATCTTCTTTTTTTATAATAATAAAACAAATTATTCGATAAGTGAATTTCAAAAATTTAATAAATGTTTTTCTCTTTGCAGGTAAATCAAGAAACTGACAAATTGGTAAGATTTTTTTCCCTTCAATAAAACTTCAATGCAATGCATACTAACTAACTTTATACCACCAATCTGCATATTTTGTCATTTTTGACAGTTTTGTCATTTTCGTCATTCTTTGTTATTTTTAACAGTTTTGCCATTTTCATCATTTTTGTCATTTTTGTCATTTTTGTCATTTTTGTCATTTTTGTCATTTTTGTCATTTTTGTCATTTTTGTCATTTTTGTCATTTTTGTCATTTTTGACATTTTTGTCATTTTTGTCATTTTTGTCATTTTTGTCATTTTTGTCATTTTTGTCATTTTTGTCATTTTTGTCATTTTTGTCATTTTTGTCATTTTTGTCATTTTTGTCATTTTTGTCATTTTTGTCATTTTTGTCATTTTTGTCATTTTTTGTCATTTTTGTCATTTTTGTCATTTTTGTCATTTTTGTCATTTTTGTCATTTTTGTCATTTTTGTCATTTTTGTCATTTTTGTCATTTTTGTCATTTTTGTCATTTTTGTCATTTTTGTCATTTTTGTCATTTTTGTCATTTTTGTCATTTTTGTCATTTTTGTCATTTTTGTCATTTTTGTCATTTTTTTATTTTCCTATTTTGTAATTATTCTCGAGTTCCTTAAAAACTTCACGAGAATTTAGATAACTACATTTTTAATGAAAATCATTGAAATATTATGGGCATTGTTTTGAATTTGATGTTTTTATTCTGGTATCTCCTCCAGCCAATGAGTCAAGAGTTTTCTGTTCAATCAACTCAAATTGCTCCCTTTGGCATACCTACATAGAGATGAGGCTTATCATTTTCCTTTGAAAGATTTCATGAGCATTTTGCGTTATCATTCCGAACCCATCTTCTTCCGATCCCGGGAATTTAACCTCTCGAGTGGAAAATTGATTTGCCACAGGTAACATTTGAACGAACGGACTTTACAGAGGCTCATTCCGAACGTGAGTTTGTTGGCGTTTTTAGTGGATTTTCGGACTTTGTCAGTATCTCAAGAAAAAAAAACACCAGCCCAAAAATATAATAAGCCCCACTAAGACTTCAGAGAAACAAAAGTTGGAACATGTTTTTACCACGCTCTGTTGCCCTAGAGTTTTTGGATTCCAAAAAAGGCTTACGGAGTTTAAGAAAGCTTTGTTTCTTGAACCCTTCACCTATGTTTGATTTTCCCGATCTGTTGGTTAAATTTATACCTGGTGTTAAAAAAAAATCAAAACTTCTGAAAAGAGAAAAGTGAAAATCAGAACCAGAAAGGGTTTTTTTCGAAATTCATTCACCTCTAAAAAGGATTTGGGATCGAGAAATCATTGATAGAACAGGTTTTTCTCACATGCTGTCCGGAGATGAGGGATTGCTTACTTTATGACTTCATGGGTTTCATTCGAGTTTTTATTAAAACCAGTTGAAAGAACAAAAGATTTCTTAAAAGACATTTATTTCATTCCTGTTTCGAAACCGTTTTTTGTTTTAATTGGTGCTTAACGTCAAGACTCATTAAATCTTTTTTACCTTATTTTGAAACAAAAAAAACGCTTTCTTTATTTTGGGACTTTGTGCAAAACTTTGCCCAATTGTTTCAGATTTTTATCTCGCCCGAATTAACAACCAGTTTCTAATTCAAAACAGCACTGTCAAAAGAAAGCCGAAACTTTCCGTTGACTCTCGGGAAACAAAACTGTGACAGAAAAGTGTGCTAAATTATTGGGCCCGCCGTATTGTTGCTCTCTTGTCGAAACAATTCCAAAGCTCTTCAGCGCCTGAGCGCGAAACAGCTGCGCACTTTACGGGAAAAAGAAAACGCACCCCGAAAGTAAACGGGCTCAGAAAAGTTTTCTTTAACCTGAACCTTCACTACTGGCCTGATTGTTTGAGAAGGACTTTTTTTCTTTTAAAAAAAACTGGTCTAGTGTTGCTTCCGGTTGCTCCGGAAGCAAATTGTCAAACTGCAGTTCCGGTTTCTTTTCTGTTTCTTTTGTGAGCAGAGCTGTTGGACAATTTTTTCCCTGCTTTTAGTGAAATCCGCGAAAGTTGATGGCTAGGCTCAGATTACTCAGAAATGGAGGACTGGAGACAAAAAAAAAACATTCAGCGAAGATTTCATCTTGCTGTGTACGAGGTGTAACAAAAACCGAGCAACAGCAGCTTACGTAACCGAGCGGAAATTTCTCAAAATGGCAAAACAAATGTTTCACCCAGACTTAGCGCTGCTGTAATCCGTTTTGCTGCTCCGGAAAAGTTGAATCCCGTTGCCACACCCTCGGGAGTCCTTTGCGGAATTATTCTCTACGACAACACAACTCTCGGTTGAAAGTCACCCTTTTTTCCCCCAAACGCCCACACCCACATAATGCAACATTTTTGCCAAGGCGGATTACCACCAACCCATGACCAAGTAGGTGAAAAAAGGAGCACTCAACTTTAGTCGGGACAGAAATTAATCAAAACTTGGCTCCCGGTTGGATTATAACATGATGATGGTGACGGACTGGGTCCTTTATAACTCTTTCGGAACGCTTACTCTCTGGAGCCACACTCTGGAGCCTCACGCGCGCTGACAGTCGCAGGATTTTACCCAGCCGTCGTCCCCGAAAGCAGTGCAATTGTGCATGACCACAGAAAGTGGAAAGTGCACTTTTAGCAGCGCGCACACCACAGTAAAATGGCATCATAATTTGATTTTGCATTCCAGATAAACTTTTGAATTCAATTTGAGATTTCTCCTTGGCGATGGTGGTGGGTCGGTTCGCCTGGTGGCAGAAAGATGAATTGAAATGGAAGGAAAAAAGTGGGACGATGATTAATTGTCGGTCTGTCAGTTTTTTCTCTTTTTTTCCGAGCTCTCTCTTGCAAACAAGCTTATGAATGAATGTATAATCATTTACCTTTCCCATGATAATCCTTCTTAAGGTTATCACAATTGATTACGGGTGGGGATAATTGAATGTCTTAATTTTGTTCGTTGCGGTTGAATACAATTTGACTTGATATTGGATAGCGATGGTATGATTAAAGATACTATATTTAGGGTTTATTTTTTTTTATTGGCTCAGTTCGATTTACAGTATTACATTGAAATCACGATATCGCATTCAAAATTTAAGAGTCTATAGAAATTGTGTTAAAAGGTATTAACGAGATTTTTTTGCAAACCATTTGTACCATATCCATTATGTATGTAAATTAATTTCTGTCTGTCTATCTATATGTCTGTTCCCTGTAGACTCGAAAACTACCGAACCGATTTGCTTGAAACTTGGCATATGAAGGTATTGAAGGCAGTGGAAGGTTCCTATAATAGTTTGAGACCCCTCTCTCTTCTTGGAAGGTGTAGAGGGGGTCTCTCATATAAAAGTAATAAGTCTTCTTAACTCGAGAGCTGATCAAGCAAATCAGACCAAACTTGGCATTGATGGGTACTTGGGTACGAGGAATGTTTCTAAGAAAATTTGGTACCTCTCTCTCCTTCCAGTAGGGAGATAGGAAGTGGGAGTGGGCCTACCTTACATTTCTTTACATAACTGGAGAACTAATCAAGCTAATGGAACCAAATTTGGCTGGGAAGGTAGTGGAAAACGAAATATGGTTTTTTGATTATTCCTGTATCTCCTCCTTCCAATGGAGATACAGGAAAAATGGCGGGCCTTAAACCCCTTTTTAATTTCTTAACGTGTAAACGATCCCAAGTAACCAAAAGTCGCAAAGATACTTAATTTTGTGCAACAAAAGTTCACATTTGGCTGTATAAAAGGTACTCGAGAGAAATGAAAAGAAGTGCTTGATTTGGACTTCTGAACGAACATAAAAAGTCTAAACAAGTAGCATGGAACATTTTTGTGCGTTCCAAGTACCTTGAAAAATCCAGGATTCAATTTGGCGTATCGTGCTTCGTTACGAACTTTTAACGAATTTTTTGGTTCCATGCAGAACTTCTTACGAACTTTTTGGTTTCATGCAGAACTTGTTACGAACTTTTTGGTTCCATGAGGAACTTCTAAAGAACTTCAATGCAAACGTAAGCGTTAAGATTTTGCACAAGAAAGAATAACAGAAAATCAGAGCTACGAATATACGAACAACGAAATAAACCCACAAATAAATCAACTGTTTTGATCCAAATGGAAAGATGTCATAAATCTTAAAGATGGTCTTAAAAATTCATTTCACGTTTTAAATTTGAACAATATTTATATCTAATAAACCGAAACAAAAAAACATATCTCTTCGTTGACAATCCGATTTCTCGTTTAATTTTCCTTCGCGAAGTTATTGTTACATCTTTATTACTACTCTGTCAAAGGAATTATTTACAGGTTTTGAATTATATAGGAATAAAACTTTAAACTCCAGATGAGTTTAGACAGATGCTGAATGCTTAAAATGAAGAAAATGGTTAATTGTCAAAAATAAATAAAAACCCATAACATTTTATTGAGAGAAACCGTTTTTATTAATGAATTCAATTTAATGTTTCAAACCTCAAATCAAACGTCGTTTTTGGATTTTAGTTATTTTTCTCCTCTAACTTGAGCATCGTGATAATCATTTCATTGATAGACTCATCTTGCAAATTACTTTAACAATAAGGTCGAATCAAGCAGGATAGTGACCAAGCACAGGGTTATAAGTTGATAGCATAGGTTTTCCGTCTAGGACAACGGACCGTTCCGATTAATTGAACCGTTTTATAAATTCACTTCCAAAACTGTCCAATACTTCGAAAGCATCCTGAAAATCATAAAACATAATAGACACTCAGAAGGAACAAAAATATTTATCAAAACTTACGATTTTCTGGTTGTTGCCTCCTTTTTCAGTTTGCTTTTAATCCTCACTAAATTTTCCATTTTCTTCTGATTAGTTCTTCTGTAACTCTTCTTGGTTTGATAGTTTAAGAAGTTTTTTTTCTAAACTGTCAAAACAAGTAGAAGAAAGAATGTGGTGCAAAAAAGATTTCACAAAAATAACATCAAACTTTATACTAACGTTAGCTCAATTCCAAATCTTACTGAATCTAATTCCGTGATTGTTTGTTTATCTTTTGGTATAAAGCCTACTTTGAGAAGGGATAGTCCTTAATTTGTTTAAATTGATGTTCTGAACATCGATACCATAAGAATCGCCCATGGTACAAAGGTAACATGCTCAGCTTTCACCAGGAAGGTTCAGGTTCAAATCCCCAAGCAAGAAGCAAGTTTTAGAGTAATTATGATATTCATTTAGAGAAAAGGATGTAAAACAAACAGATTTCATTTGATAATTGTAAGATTAATAACAAAAAAAAAATGTGAACGCTTTATTTTGTCCTTTTACTGTTTTTTTTTTAAAGTTCATGTAAAGGCTGAATAGCCTTCTACTCAGCTTTGGATATGGAACTTGAAAGTGTGGATATGAACTTAAATTTCTAGCTGAATAGAATGCTATACAGCCCTTGAGCAGGGCTGAGTAAGCTTTCAAGAGAATGTTTTACGGAACTTTTGGTTACTTGGGATTCGATCAAATGAAACAAAATTTGTGTAAGATAAATACTTCTCTGAATATTTGGTACCCCTCCCTACTTCCAGTGAGGCGATAGAATGTGGAGAGGGGGCTCCTTTACAATTTTCAGTATAACTGGAAAAATAATCAAGCAAATGGAACTAAATTTGGCGTGGGAATGTATTTGATTTGATTTGATGAATGTTTCAATGATATTTTGAGAACCCTCCGTTGTTCCAGTAGAAAAATGTTAAGGGAGGAGTGTGCTTCTATACAATTTTTTACATCACTCGAGAACTTACTCAGCAAATGACACGAAATTTGGCATGAGAGTGTGTTCGAGCACAAAAAAAATTTTTCCCGTTAATTTAGCAGCCCTCCCTCCATTCAGTGGAACGATAAAAAGTGGGAAGACGGTCAATCATACCAATTTTTAAATATTTCGATAACTAATCGAGAAAATGGAACCAAATTTGCATGGGGCATTGTGTACGGGTAATGTTTCTTCGATGGTTTGAAACACCCTTCACCTGTCAGAGGGGAGATATAAAGTGGGAATAGGATCATCCATTTTTTAATAGCTTGAGAACTTATCGTAAATGAAGCCATATATGACATGGTATCGTATTTGTATACAAGAAGTGTTTTTTCGGATGTTATGAGGCCCTCCTATCCTTCCATTAGGGATACAGGAATGGGGAAAGGGGTCACTCTCACAATTTGTTCAATAATCCGAGAACAAATAGAACAGGTAAAATAAGTGTCCCGTGACGCTATTTTGTTACTAAAAATGTTTCTACGATAGTTTGAGACCCTCTCCACATTCAAAAGGTACAGCAAAGATTCCATATCTAAATGATAAAAAATATTTTGGCATAAGTAATAAACTTATGAAGCACAGAAATCCAGAGTCATAAAAAGGATTAAAACACGTTTTGAAATAAAATCAATTAAGAAAATAAAATTACAAGTTGACAAGGGCACGAGGGTAGTGAAATATAAAAATATATATTTACTTAACCTTTAAATTTAATGTATTACAAGGAAGGGATTTGACATAAAAGTTGTCTTACATCTCTTACCCATTTCGCCCAAGCGAAGGACCCGTCCATGGGGTGGCTGATGGGGGTAGAAGGGGTGAAATTCAAATGTAGCCAAAAATATTAACAATACCAAAAACAAACAAACAAGAAAATGATTTCTAACACCATTTTTTCACTTGTTATTATCACACAAACTCTGAAATTAATCATTTTTACAGATAAAATAAATTAAAAAATTTCTAAAAAAATTAGAATGAATGTTTTAAATCAATGCTATTTCCAGTAAGTCATTGATAAATTGTGCAAAATGATATCCCTTATTCTGAAGTAGAAATTTTCATGAATATAAATTCTAAGCGGTCTTGCTTTCAAATTTGAAACCAATAATTCCGAAACACCAGAAAAAGAATGCGGAACAAAATGTCGAATGGAGGCCGGGACATAAGAATTAAGGCACAGAAAATATATCTACAGTTTAAAAATAAATTGAATTCTGAAATAAATATCAAATCAGGTTAAATAATAACCATGAAAAAAATGGGTAGAAAAATTATGATTGTAATTTATAATTCATCTAAATTTACATTTCTTTTCTTTCGATATGTTTAAATTTTTGTAAATATTCGTAGTAGGCTAAGATAGTTGTAGGCGTTTGTATGAATTTCGTTTGTTTTGTTCGTTTCAAATAATAAAGTAAAGACGCGAAAGGCCTGCTTTGTTAGGTTAAATGCGTCTATTAGGATATATTGACAGTTTTACACGAACACCACCTTAGCAGGAGGCCTCAGCCCTAACCTCAAACCATGGAAGAACAGAATCGATTTTTGAGAAGGGCGCACGATAAACGCGATTTTCTGGTACTAATATCGACAAATTCGCCCTGTGCAAAAACGATACACAGATGTTCATGTTTTGATATTTTGGGTGATCAGGGTTGCCAAGTGCATTGATATTTGGATAATGATTACATTTTTTTTCATTGCATTGTTATTGAAAAACCTTTTGATAAATACTGAGAATTTGCAACATTCCCGTAGACTTCTATTCGAATGTGGAATTAAACGCAACATTTATCTGAACGAAATAACTGTCTGTATCGCATACTTAAACGATGTAGCGAATTATATGCATATGTTTCAAATAATCAGAGCATGTAGGCGATTATTTTCAAAGTCAACATAATTGGGGCTTTCATTAATTTACTTTTTTTGTAACAGTGAATGATTACACATTCGTTTAGAAGTTAGAAACAACTTTTTTTTTAATCTACCAAGCACTACATGAAAACATCTTTCTGATGTTTACATTCACCTTAAAAATTCATTAGAAAAAGATGGCTTACCTTCACCCATTTAGGGAATTCCTTTAATAAATTCAAACGTTTTGTTGTTGATAATTAAAAAAAATCAATCAATTCAGAAATATTATAATACGTTTAAAACAAACAAATACTGATTTTAGTAACGCATCTAGCATCACTGGTGAGGCCGCCAGCAAATCAAAGTTTGAGGTTATGGCTGAGGCCAATTTTTCGCCAATACTATCGTCCGTATATACCCTTATAAATTAAAAAAAAAATCATTTCTTCATTTTCGATTTAAAAAATGATTGAAAATCCCTCTGCAGTATCTTAAATTTATTGAAACTTATTGAAAATACCTCATTAAATTTAAAAAGTTCGATTTGAAAATTTGGTTTATTTATTTGAAAAATAAAATAAAATACGAAGAGAAAAAAGACAGGTGTTTTAACATTTTACATGGATTTTTTTTCAAAAAGATCGTCTAACCATTTTAAAAACTTATGAATACAATATTAATGATAGCTCAAGGGAACAGCATTGCCATTTGTCAAATTTTGTCTATCACCTTTTTTTGCTGATATATATAGTTAAAAAAAATTAAAAATGGGTCAATTTAAAGTGGAATCAACCATTGATTATAATAATTAACTAGATAATTGGTTATTAAAGCTTAGTTCTTTTAGAAATGGGACACTTTCTTTTGCTAATAGCTCGTTTACTTGTAATCGGACATTCAAAATTTTGACAGCATTTTTTTGCCTGTAAAAAGTACTATCCGACCTATTTTTGTCAAAATTTAAAATAAACGCGTTTATGAGATATTTACGATGTCAGAGAAAAAGAAAAGAAATATTTTGCAGTTTCCTTCAAAATCCGTCATTATCAAATTTATAGCTGACAGAATCGTTGATTATCCAAAGAATTACTGTGTGTGAGTGGTGAAAAAGTATGCAATCACTGTCAAAAATGTCCACAAAGTTTGAATCAAGCATTGGAGTGAAGCACTTGATCGGCAATTACGGTTAAGGGTAATCGGGGAAGTCAAGTCTCATACCAGAATTTTCAATTTTGAATAAGCGAAAAACAAAGTGTAGATCTCTCAATTGTCCAATTTTTTTTCTCCTATAAGCTGAAAGTGTTGCCTAGTTATGAATCATTAAAATTTGACCTCAAACAACAATTTTTGCTTTTTACAATGCTAGTTCCAAAGCTCGTCAGCTGTATAGCCGGTACCGGGGCTTGCGACAGATGATTTCTGATGAACGACAAAACTTATGAGAAACCCTATTTCAAACAAATTCCAGCGTTTGAATCCTTAACCAATTCTGTTCGTGTCAAAGTCTCTTGCATATTAAAGTATGTATTTGCTGATTGTTTTGTATGAAATATAATGATTTGCCAAAATTCTACTCATGTGAAAAAAAAAAAAATTTTCGAAACGAAAACTTTGGGTTTCGCTGTTTTTTTTAAAGCTTAAAAAGAGTAATCTTGTATGTATTCTTAGCAACCTACGATCTAAACTAACCGATTATACTTTTAGTTCATTTTCATGATAGTTTTGCTTCATTATTGTCAGATTCTGCCAGAAGAAATTCCACTGAAAACGCTTTAAAGTGGCTTTAAAATAATCAAGTTTTATTAATTTAGAAACAGCTGTATCCACTAAATTGCCCTCAGTTTCTTCTAAAAGAGAAGTATTGGACCGAAAAGAAGCAGAAATTGAAAGAGGAAGATGTAGCCACCTAAAAGACAGATTAGACGATGTATAAATTCGAAAAGCTGTTCAATAGCATGACTGAAAAAAGTGTGCGCCGGCCGATGGGAGGTACCAAGAATTAAGTAGACATTTTTCTTACAAAAAACGAAAAATATTTTTTTTTTCAATTTTTTTCATGAATTATCATAAAATTACCTTCATTTATGTCATAGAAAGTATATAGATCAAACGAACGGTTTTTTAGATACACGCATTCGTAATTAGATTTTTACTTTAAAAAATATCTGAAATTCAATTTGGTTTCAATCTTTTTTATTGAAAATCGCTATTATTGTTAATTCATTGACATCTTGAGAAAAGTTTGATTTGAAAACTCTGTTTTGAAATGTAATTTTTTTTGTTTCAAAATTTTATCAAAAAAATGCAGAAATAAGTTAAATGAATTTAAAATATTTTTAAAAGTTTTTTTTTACAAAAAAAAGCTGATAGAAAAATTGCATATTTAGATCCAGGGCACCCAAATTAATCAAAATTTATTTTGAAATTCCTTGTACTTCGGAAGGATGTAAATTTCGTGGTCTTGTAAAATTTATTAAAACGTTTTTGAATGTGATGTTGACCATTTAGAAGATCAACAAACACTCAATAAAATTGATACTGAAAATGGTTTCTTCAAGAATATTTCACTGCACGGTTTGATTTTATGAACTTCATTGCAGGGGATTTTTTTTTTATTATCTGACGGGTTTGCGCCGGGGGTCTTCAGATTTTCCCCAAAATTGAAAATTTGGTTCATTTTTGCGACTTAAAAACACATGTAATTTTTCAGATTTCTAACATTTTTATTTTTTGAGTTAGCTTCGGTTAGATTTTTTTGTATATAAAAAAACACCATTTTTCAAAGCTACATAACTCTGTTGTTTCTCAACGGAAATTATAAAATAGCACATCAAAATGCATTGAAATTTTACCAGATTTCCAAATAGAATAGTTGAAAAAAAATTAAATAATGACCTTCAACATGAAAAGTTGTAAATAAACTTTAAATGGCGTCTTAAAGTACCGTCTGCACCACCGAATATTTTGCAAAAAATACCATTGTATAGCTCGATTCATGATGCAACTTTCATCTGAAGACACCAAAGTGGGCCATTAACACCTTGAAGAGTTATGAAAGAAATAATGACAATAAATCTCTTTTTTTGCATGGAAAACAAACAATGGTCGAACAACTGCACTCACATATGGAGATAGCAAGCACTTCTAACAACATGGAAACAAAAGAACTTATCAAAGTTGGTAAAAAACACCATTTTTTCGTTCTTTTCAGACTGTCCCTACTCGCATAACATTCCGATATGAATTTTCGTCATTTTAGGTCAACATAAGGCTCCAACATAAAAGACTAAAAAAAGAGGTTTTGTTCTAGAAATTTCGAAAAAAAATATCAATTCGTGGCTGCCCTATATGAAATATACCTGAATAACTGTTCCATATGTGAAATACCACGGATTCGGTTACTTTTCAATGTTTCTTTCGGCGAAATAGTCTTTTGTTTATTGCTTTGAATCATTTAAACATTTTTTTTAACTCACTTGATGTCGAATGATGCACACTAGTTTTCGAAGGCAGGTCTGACTTTCTTAGGAATGGCTTCCTGAGCGAAAAACTATCGGATGCAATCAAAAATCGTAAAAAGATTCAACTTACAATGTGAAATTCATGATTTTTTTTTGCAAAAGTATGTTTCTTTTTCAGACAATTGCATTTAGAAGTTAAAAAATGATCAAATTTAAGTCTTAGAAAGTAGCTTGGTGAGAAAAATATATTTTGTATGGAACTGTTATGCTAGTAGATTCGAAAAAGGTTTCAAATATGGTCGATTAACAGTCCCATAATGAATAAAAATGGTGCTCTCGACCTTACCAATAACCCAATTTCGAAAATTTCAGGCCTAACGATTTATTATGACAACCTAGAAACGATTTTCGTTTATGCTGAAAGTAGTGGTCACAATTTAGAAAAATATATTCCAAAACAGAAAAAGCTGATTGTCTCGCTTGCTTATTTTTGTATATGGGACTGTTATGAAAGAAGGGGCGGTAGATTGTTGCAGCTTAACTGACTTCATGTTATATCCAAAAATCTAATAACGTATTCGTTTATAACCAGTTTTGCACCAGGTCACAACAAGTTATGCACATTTTACTGTCATTTTTAGAAGTTTATGCGCTAAGTTTTGCATCCGTAATTCCCCAGATTTGATTTGAAATGGACGGTGGAACACTGAAGATTCGTGTGTGAGCGATCGAGGTAGCAAAACACTGACGACGAATTATGTTCGTTCTAGTATGGTAAACCTCAAAACTGGGCGAATGTAGAAAACGAATACGGTAAAAGTATCATATTTTCATCATTTTACAGCCTGGGCTGGCCATACTGAGCTCTTTGATTATTTCTACAACATTTGTGCTCTTTGTCATACTTTTTTGATCAATGGGAAAGGATTTTGGTGTCCAGTGCTTAGCTCTCGATATAAAAACTATGTAAAGCACGTCTATATTTCATTTTTTTAATCACATTTTTGTGATCCCAAACACAGGTACTGAACCTTCTACTATTGGCATTGATTATGCTTCACAATGATCTTTAATCGAAAATTTAATAAGTTATATAGTATTTGACCAGGTTGTAAAAGCAACATTCCCATTATAAGTTATATCACTTAAACAATGCGATACTCTGAATTTTGGTTAAAATTTAAAGTCAGTTTTGCTGCAAACACTCTACAAAGTACGAAAAAGTAGTGTTTTTTACCTGCTTTGATAAATTCTTTTGTTTCCATGTTGTTAGAAGTGCTTGCTATCTCCATATGTGAGTGCAATTGTTCCGCCATTGTTTGTTTTCGATGCAAAAAAATAGATTTATTGTCATTATTTCTTTCATAACTCTTCAAGGCGTTAATGGCCCACTTTGGTGTCTTCAGATGAAAGTTGCATCATGAATCGAGCTATACAATGGTATTTTTTGCAAAATATTCGGTGGTGCAGACGGTACTTTTAGACGCCATTTAAAGTTTATTTACAACTTTTCATGTTGAAGGTCATTATTTAATTTTTTTTCAACTATTCTATTTGGAAAGCTGGTGAAATTTCAATGCATTTTGATGTGCTATTTTATAATTTCCGTTGAGAAACAACAGAGTTATGTTGCTTTGAAAAATGGTTATTTTTTATTTACAAAAAAATCTAACCGAAGCTAACTCAAAAAATAAAAATGTTAGAAATCTGAAAAAAATGCAGGTGTTTTTAAGTCGCAAAAATGAACCAAATTTTCAATTTTGGGGAAAATCTGAAGACCCCCGGCGCAAATTGTCAGATAATAAAAAAAAATCCCCTGCAGCAAAATATCAGTTTCAATCTAAGACTTCGAGTTTTTCCCGCAAATGTGTTCTCTTAGATGGTGAGTTGAGCAGACTTGCAAGGAGCTTGAATCTGATGGAAAAAAATCCTGGGAGTAAAAATAAAATCCGCTCATAGGTAAGCTGATTTTTGATACTTGAATCAGAAAGAGTCTCTCTGGTTGGACATTCTTGAGTTTTTTTTGACTCCCTTGAATTTGTTTTGCCCGCTTGAGTATTTTTAATTCCGATTTCGCAATTATTATTAAACAAAATTTTTAATCCCAATTCAGATGTCACTTCCAAAAATTCAATATTTTAATTTTTAAAACTAATTTTATGCATGACAATTAAAAATTGAAAACTTAAAATTCTTAACTCAAGGTTTAATCTTAAAATTCATTTTATAAATTTAAAAATCCAATTCATAATTCAAAAACTCAATACATAAAAATTCAATATTCAAAATTCCACACGAAAAAAACGAGCCGTATAAAAACTCCGAACGTCTCAAGCGAGTGGAAAAAACGACTCGGGATGATCAAAATCAAACGACTCATGCAAACCAGAAAATCAGAAATCAGAAAAAAATACTCAAGCGAATCAAAAAAAATCTTTCGAAGGAGTCAAAATCAACAGACCCTTTCCGACTCAAGGAATCAAAACCAGCCTGGCTGTGAGCGGATTTTATTTTTACTCCTGGGATTTTTACTCCTGGGATTGTTTTTCCTTCAAACTCAAGCTCCTTGAGATTCTCCTGAACTCACCAACGAAGAAAAAATCCCATCCAGAGATGCCAACTGTTTTTTTAAGTCTGGAAGATTTTGAAAAAATATCTGGAAAAGTCTGGATGGCAAACTTTGTTGTCGTAAGATCGCAGTAATGCAGTATAGGATTTAATGCTCATCATTTGATAATAACCATTATTAAACAAACATTCTTCCAACTTTCAATGCCTGAGACCATTGTGGTTGTTCCGACTGTACTATGTTATATGCTTTACTTCCCGTTCCAACTTCCATCTTCGTAGCATTCCTCACTTTTCAATTACTTATTCGAGTCATTTCCTACAATTTTACTGAAAATATCCCTCGCGTGAGCTTTCATTACGTCATATGAAACAAAATCTAAACTAAGAGTTTTATTACGAAAAATACAAAAACTGACATAAACTAGTCGCAACTTTTTTTCATTTAGAATATTTGTAGCCTGTACAACATATTCTTTATGTAAAATCAAATTTTATGGCTATTTTGATAACTTTGCAGCAGTTTTCTGTGAATTCTTAAGATCTTTCATACAACGTCATGAAAGCTCACGCGAGATTTTGAGAATCGGCTGTTTTGTTCAAAGTTTATGTCCAAACTCAAACATCTAGAAATGCCTGAAAGAATTGGGAAAAGTCTGGAAATCTGAAACCCCAAAAAAATATCTTACAATAGTTCAAAAAGTTTCCCTTATTTTACTCTTCTCACCACTCGAATGATTTTTTTCAATCGAGTAAGCGTCGCTTTGTGAGTAATGTTCAAAAAGGAATGTTAATTTTTTTTTTACTACTCGCTCGCTGGATTTTTTTTAGTGTTGCCCTGAATATCCGAACGAACAAAGTAATATCTGTTGATTTTGAGAGAAAAAAAACCTTATCTGCCGATATGTATGTACATATGTATATACATGGCAGGCATATTTGTTCATCCTAAATTCACAAAAAACCTTACCCATTTTTGCTCATCAAAGCTTCAGTCAACATACACACCTACATCGCGTCAAAGTTTTAAACGAAAAACTTTTCCTCCTCTGTGAAAATCGGTCGTGGTTCGCAAACAGCAGCAGGTTCGCCAAGCAAAATCCCTCCAACTTGCATATCTCACCAGAAGGAGCAAGCAGAAGCGCCACGCAGAAGAGCCACTTGATTTTGCACCCTCGGTTACCCGAAATCGCATTTTTGCAACATACCTACTTAAACTTACTCGAGAAAAACTTGCTTAATTATCTCGCGCGCTAGTTCTGGCTCCGGGTTGATAGTTGCTATTAAACTGCACCTCCTATTTCACCTCACTTTTACCGGGTACTTACTTTCATTGACAGGGTCGCATTTGAGGAGAAAAATTTAGGATTTTTCTCAAATGTAAACATAAATGACAAAAATGATAAAAATGACAAAAATGACAAAAATGACAAAAATGACAAAAATGACAAAAATGACAAAAATGACACAAATGACAAAAATGACAAAAATGACAAAAATGACAAAAATGACAAAAATTACAAAAATGACAAAAATGACAAAAATGACAAAAATGACAAAAATGACAAAAATGACAAAAATGACAAAAATGACAAAAATGACAAAAATGACAAAAATGACAAAAATGACAAAAATGACAAAAATGACAAAAATGACAAAAATGACAAAAATGACAAAAATGACAAAAATGACAAAAATGAAAAAAAAATGACAAAAATGACAAAAATGACAAAAATAGCACAGAAGTGTCACCAAAATTTTATTACAAGATCGCAAAGCAAGGACAAAAATCGAACATAATTTTACAAAACTTTTAATAAATGTTAAGAAAATGATTTTGACTTCCACTAAAAAAATGTATTTCCATGAGTTTGACTCCGACACTGTTAATGGGGAACTCTTCGTCGTTGTAATTTCATGTTCCTGAGGATGAGATCAGAGAAGGGGGAGAACGAAAAACATCCTTCCACCCACAATAGTTGTCGGCACACATAATTATTAAAAAGCGCACACGATCTTTGCCGGGGCTCCGTAGTTTGAAAGAACTTCCATCGACTTCTTGAACGAAAACATGCTTCACAAGAAAAGTGCACAGTGCGCGGAATTGGGAAACTTTTTCCTTCAGCGGTTTATCGGATTATCGTAACCAGCTCTCGAAGGGGTGCTGCTGCTTGCTGCCAATGAAGGAGGCGCCTTCAGCTGCCGGATTCGATCCTGGAAGCATCAACGACAACGAACAGTTCTAAGGAGTATGTTCTCATCAAACGAAGCAGCAGCACTACTTCTGGTGGCAAATCTAAGTGCATGCAAACTGTGTAAACTCACTTCTACAAAATTTTCTTTCTAATTTTTTTTTCCTCACGCCCTCGCTTTATTCAGAAGCAAGCAGTTATGAAACGACAAACTTTGGTTGCTTTCATCTCGTCATATGGTTGCGTATCGACACACAAACACACATACAGAAACCTTCCGACACATCTAACAACACACAAACAGCAGGTAACTTGGGCGATGTCTTTCTTTGGAAGTACCTTTGACGAGAAAAGGGGGCCAGTCACTTCCGGAGGTCGACCCAAGGTCCAGAGAGGGGCTGAGAAGAAGGATCAAATCTTATCTTTACTCGTTGCCATCGTCCTCGTCGTCGTCGTTATGCTACCGTGAACTTAACTAGTAAGTTTGTGGAACTCAGCTACTTGTTTCAACCAGCCAAAGTTCAACGGGAACAACTTGTCTCGGTTAAGCTTCAGAGGGTAAACAAACCAGGACCCATCACATGAAGATAGGAAAAGAGTAAGAACAAGTGGGAAAAAACAAGAAACTTCTATGTACCCGGTAAAACTTTGACACTTTTAACTTATTGAGAGGTTAGGGTAAAGATTCATGAAGGTGGAAATTGGAATATACACATACTTGTGCGTGTCACAGTACACATTAGGGACTTTGCCAAGTACCTACTAAGATGAGTTCCTACGATGAAGTAATTTCACACCGACTGGAGTGGCGCAAAGGCCTTTCCTCACAACTGCAACTGTGGAGAAGGTTAAGTTCTATTCCCGCAGCTCATCAAGAGATGTCTTACCACATGAGATTTACAACCAGCAACTTCCAGACAAAAATAGCACAGGATATCCTTGAACTGGGTCTCAGGTTCGTACAATCAAGGGTAGAGTTCAATAATGGGGGATTGTCGATAGCGTATCACGATCGGGGACGTGTGTCCTGATCTATTTGCAAAAATGGTTGCAGTTCATCTGGCGTTGACGAACGGGTAGAATATGGCGTCTTCTATCGTTGATGTAATCAGCGGACCACGGCAAGACCGTATTGGCCGCACTGAGAGACTCGAAGTCCCGAGAGAAATGCCACCTTTGTGATTACGATTCTCTCTTCATAATGGTTCGGTTATGGAAGTAGCCTTTCACCATCATACCAATATATGCCGGGACCCTTGTCCGGCTGAGCGACGATGCTAGCGCTACCCAACTGGCGCTATTGGTGGCGTTCCTCACGTCTAAGATAAAGACTAAATAACTTCTTGTCCTTTTGGTCAGCCTGGCCTTGTTTGCTACTTCTATGATGAACCGAATAGCACTTTACTGAAAACCTTAATTTTTTTTCGGAGAGTTAATCTTCGCTCTCAGTGTAAAACTGGATCCTTCTTTGGACCACCTACTTTAGCACCTTACCAGGTATATTCAACAGATCCATATATCGGCCGATATTTTTATAGGCAACGTGATGATGGGGAGTCCAAAATCGCGCAAAGCGCTCCACGGCAATACTCGTTTTTGAATCACCTCCAGCATACATACCCCGCCTCTTTTTAAGATTCAATACTTAGGACCTCTCCTCTAACGATTTGAGGTACGGCCTTTACCCAGTACAACTACCGTGTGTTCGGTCTCTTTTCAAGTCCTCTATTTGAGATCAGATCTTTACTCTAACGATTTGAGGTCTTGGCTCATGACTCTTTCATTTGCCCGTCTGTGTGCCGAATCGAAAGTAGCTTATCCTGGACACGCGTCTGTTAAAGCACACGTCCGGGACTTTACGGAATTAAGTACTCAGATGATTCCCAACGCAGACCAACTCGAGTGACTGGTCCGCCAGCGACGTAAACTCACTCAACCCGAGAGTTTTCCGCGTTATGAATACTCTTCCCCCTAAGAGTTCGACTGCGGAGAAGGTATTGTCTTACTCCCGCCTAAAGGTCATTCTACTCCGAACATAGTCCGGCAACTTTGTGGTTAGTAATCCTAGGCTTTTTTCCCACCGTGTTTCGAATCAAGAGCAGCTTATTATAGATTCGCGCCTGTCACAGCATACGTACGGGACTTTAACGCTGGTGATTCTGATGAATCTCGACGATAATGTCATACTACCCAACATCGACGTGAAACCACTCAACCTGAGAGTATTCTGTGGCGTAAATAGTCTTCCCCCTACGAGTTCGACTGTGGAGATGGGTTTGTCTTATCCCCGCAGCCTTCATCGAGAAGTTTTCTACTCTGATACTCCAAAACGGTAATGGTGGAGTTATCCTACACTACGTTCGCGAAGTACTTAGCAGCTCGGCATACGCAGAAGGTAAAGTCTTATCTTTGTATGCTTTACTGTCTCGTTCTACTCTGATGCTCCCCGAAGAACGAGTCACCCTACACCGCACTGGCCGCGGACTGATGCTGGTTCCAACTCCTCTGCAGGGCAGTCATGATCCGGGTGAACCCATCGCTGACCACTACCAAGTATTGGTATCCTCACACATCCTCCGCACGATGTTGTCGGCTGTCGTGTCGAGTCCACAGGCGGCAAGCGTGTTCGTGCGTACCCCTTCGAACCTTAAACAGCTAAACTTTACATGCTCAAGCGTCTCTATTATGTCACTGCAGGTTGGGCAGAGTGGTGAGGCCACGTTTCCAAACCGGTGGTGGTATTGCATGAAGCAGCTGTGACCAGTCAAGAACTGCTTCATACAGAACTCAACCTTTCCATGTTTCTGATCCATCCAAAATCCGACGTTAGGGGACAAGCGATGGGTCTACTGACCGCTTTTTGAGCTGTCCCACAGCTGTTGCCATGCGGTTAGGGAGGCCTCTCTGGTGTTTTTTTTAACATTTGCCTATGCTTGTAGCAGAAGAAATCTTCCTAAAAAAAACCGAAATGGACATGATCTCCGCAACCATATTAGCCGTTACCGAAGATACGAGTCGGTATCCTCCGCTAATCTCCCTCAGATTCATCAGCCGCTGCACGATGCAGAGCATCTGCATGTTGCACTGCCTACTCTAAGATGCCACTCTATATCACAGAATGGACGAGGTTACACTCGCCAGGACCCTCCATCTGCTGCAACGGAACGCCGCCATTTCAAATGCAATTGTCCCTGTTTGTGATGGTTCAAGGTTTGTTATAAGCACCATCTCGCTCCGGTGGTGAGCCAGACGCAGACTTTTTGATCGCATCCGCACTTCCCACCTTACTGTGGCGAGTAGCTGAACTTCCTCTGTTGATGGGGCTCGTTGTCAGGAGAACTATGCATCGGTGATTCACACTAGTCTGACTCCCGTAGGGAGACACAAACTTACCATTTCGTCGTAGACGATGTTCTTCAATACCGGGTCAAGTATCGATCCTTGTAAAACCCCTGCCAACCCTGCGCTCACTGTTTCTGATACCTCGCTGGTCATATGCAGTTGGAGGTTACGGAAGTAACACTTCATCTTTCTACAGATATATGCCGGGATCCTCATACGAATAAGCGACGACGCAATCGCCGCTTAAACTGAAGCTGTTAAAGGCGTTCCAGACTTAAAGGAGGACAAAAACTTTTTCTTTTTCAGCCTGACATCCACCGTACTGCGGCCTTTCTGAAAACCAAACTGTTTGTCGGCAAGGCCGTTCTCGCTCTCGGTGTAGAGCTGAATCCTTTACCTTTACCTTATTTATTTAGCTGAAGGAACCCAGCAATGTCCCTAAGTTCCTCCAGTGAAATTTGCTCCTCCACGCTCGTATCCCTGTTATATGAGACCCGCGGCCGCCTACTTTTCTGGATCTATGGGAAAAGCTCGTATGAGATTTCACGAAGTTTGTTCCTTCACTCCACGTCTTGGCCATGACAATTCTGTGAGCGTCGCCCCAGGGGTTAGTATTAGCGTGCTTGCAGAGATGCATAAAACCTTCCTTTTTGCTCGCTTTAGTTGTCCTACAGAGGGCACACTGGCCCTCGCGTAGGGTTCTCTACGCTCTTCCCTAGCTGCCTGGGTTCTCGCTCTCTGCATATATCGCTTAGCTCTTACGCAGCTTTAGACGGGTTGCCGAGTGTCTTGAGTGTCTTCAAGCCTTCTTGTCATTTCAGCGTCACATGCGCATGTGAGTACCCTTATTAGGTTTTCCGCTTACATGTTTCGCTACAATTTGAACACTTCGACGAAGACGTTCCGGCCGAACTGTGTTGTTTTCCAGAAGCGTACTCCTGTTGCCGTAGCTATTCTACCTGTTCGCGTACCTGCGACCACACGATAGGGGACCGCCAAACTTTCGATAGGTGCAGGAGACTGGCGGTACACAAGTTCACATCCTAAATGGCGAAAGTGTCCAGCTTCAAAATACTGTTCAAGATAAAGAACGCCACCTTTCACTACAGGGCTCCTCCCCTCGTACTATTGGGTAAGTTTATTGAGCATGGTTTTCAACTCAGCATACTTCCTTTGTGGAGCGTAGCAGCTTAAGAAAAAAAGTGCCTCAGCCCTCACGATGAAAGAGAGTGTCCGAAAGCCAAGTAGCTTGTAAGCGAAGATAAGCAATCGCTAGCAAAACAGATTTTTCTAGTATGTAGGTAGCAATCAGGTCAGTTGAGCTCCAGTCTCGAAAGGAACTATGAAATTGACCGTCAATTATTAAACAGTCCTTAGCAGGGTTTAAGCGAGTCTCGAGATGAACCCTGAAATGGGATGTCCAGGATTCCAGATTGGCAGATCCTGCCAAGAGAAATTTTTTGGCGTTCCTCCTTCCGTAAGGGAGAGGAACGGGACCGAGCTGGAGTGGTGCCCTACCCTAGTATTACAAAAATTTAATACGGGCAGAGGGAATCAGAAAGGAGATGAAGAAAAAACAAATTTTTTGAAGCAGGTGGCGTTTAATTCCCCTTTTTCGTTTAAAACGTTTTGAGCTGGAAATTGTTCTCTTATCTGTTCTATAAATAAAATACCCTAGCCACCAAAATTGATTTTGGAATATTTTTTAAAATAAATTGTTTTTTTTTTTCTTTCAAAAATTTCTCCGCTTTCAATTGAAATTTGTTTTACCTTTAAACATTTTTTGATGCGTCAAACCTCAAAACACCACTTAAATTAACTTCATAACGCCTTTACCCTAGACTCTCTAGCAAAAAGTGAGACACATCAGTTAATAGGGCGGTAATAGGTGTTCTTTTAAACCATTCAAGAAACAACTTCCTCCAGTATGGTGGCAACGCATGAAGACGTAAGAAGACCAAGTACCAAGTTACCTTCCTTCACTCCTCAAGAGAGGATAACTTTCCAAGAACGCCCTCTGCTTTGTCGCTCGCAGCGTTCCCAAGAAAATATGTTGGTTCCTGGCAACACAACTCGCGATGGGAGCTTTATTATCCTAATACTGGCAAATGACGCGCGCATTTTGTGAGATGGGGTCTAAAATTACCCCGTCTTCAGTCTTGCTAAAAAAGGGGAGAAGTTTTGCACCTGACTAGCTAACTAATGGCTCCACCAAGAAGAGCCACTTTAACGGCTGTTAATCACACAAATTTGTTGACGCTTTAATCTTTTCCGAGGGTTGTTTGAGTTAAGCTGAGGGTTGTTGTTCGAAGAGGATTTTGCGGAAAATTTTCCATATGCTACTTCTGAGTGGGATTTAAAATTTAAACCGTTTACTGGTATCTAGATTTTTTTCTTTGTTTGTACATTGGAGAAAGTTAAATTTTATTTTTGTTTGTGAAATTTATTTTCGATCTCAATGTCCTGAGGTCATACCTCAGCTGTAAAATGACATTTAATGTATGCATTTGCATTTGTCAACGTTGCTTTAGAAACTGTTATTGTCAACCGTGGATGGCAACGTCAATTTCTAGGGAAATATTTAGGAAACTTTTCTTCCCCGATTCAAAACTTTGTCTATTGCTCTGTGCATTTTGACCAACATTGGAAATAAACATCCGGAGCGTGGACTGGGTCCTGCTGACGGTTCCCGCTTCATTGATGGCCGTATTTTCAAGAGCAGAGCAAACGAGTTTGATGATGGACACATCGAGTTGAATGCGATCGGCAACTTTTTCAAGTGCTCAATGAGTTGGAAGACGCCACAGGACAGTTTATGGAAATGTGTTGCTCCCTCGAGTTATACTACTCTGTCAGATTTGTCTAAATCGAACGAAAGTTTACAAAATTCCGAAAAATGATCGTTTGTTTACCGTACCTTCATATGAAATTACGAAAGTGAACCGTGAAAATAGCGTTCATGAAAATTGCTCATAACAACAAACGAACGAGGACACAAAAATCCATCCAACAGGAGAGAGGGAGGAAGTTGAATATGATCTAGTAAAATAAGGGGGTTCGACCGAGAAAATTCATTCATCAAGGCGAGCTGGAACACCGTCCAGTCTATCCTGAGTAACAGATATCTACCGATATGATACGATACGGTGTGACCTCTCCAGGGAATAACCTGGAGGTCGGTCATCATTATCAACATTATTAACATTCCTGGCGAGGCGATGGCCATGGCGAGATGGCCAACGCGAACGAAAACGCCCTTTCGCTGTATGTTGTTTTCTTTCCGGAACGGTTCGCAGTTTTGCCCGGATACCGAAAGCACCGGAACGTCGTCGTCAGCAAGGTATGGAATATTTTTCACCGTCGATCGAATGTGTTTGAATATTGTAGTGAACGTACCGAAAATAAATACTTGGGGTTTTGCTAAAAGTTCTCATACATGGCGACCGTAGTAAAACCTTCGGTGTAAATTAGAATCGATCAATCGTTACCCATTTGCCTTATCCTAATAAATTTAAGAACATTGAAGAAATTCTTCTGATTCGTGCTTTTTAAATTTATCTCGCCAACTATAATTTCATATGAACAGATTATAGATTGTTATTTAGAATCGAGAAAACTGTTTTTAATTTTCGCTGCTTTTTTCATTTTCAAAACTTTTTTCTCTCTCTTCATTCGGAGGAAAAAAATCCGTTTATGGTCAGATTAAATATATCCACCAAAATAAGTACTGGTCAAGAGTGTACCCTAAAATTTATCTCAAACTGTAGCCCGCTGTACACATGCACATAAATCGCGGCCGGGTCGAATAACCTTATTTTGGTTTGTGTGTAAGTGCAGATACCGACCGGAATGTGAGTGCAATCTTGTCCGAAGAGGCCATAGCCATTAGACTGAGTCGGTTTGGGGTAATTTTTAGAATTTTTCAAACTCTGGGTCTTAAAAGCTTTGTTTTGGTTCAAAACTTATCTATGATTTTTTGCTGAATTTTTAAGTTAAGTTTACATGAGTAAATTTAACCTCTTTGGTTTGTATGTGAAAACTTAACATTTGGTGCCGAAAAATCAACATATTTTTTGTTTATTTTGTGGAACCGAGCTTGCTTATGGATGTTATGCCATTTTATAAATTCCCTAAAGGAAATTTTCCACTGAACAATTTTGTCGAGAACCTTAACATCGTAACTTATTAGGCAAAAAAGTTATTAACTGTTGAACAGAGGTATGTCTTTTCTATTGAAAAACAAAAAAATTAATTGACATCACTGCTGATGCCTAGTGATGTATCGCATGAAAAGTATTCATGTAATATCTCGCTAGGCACCAGCAGTGATGTCAAATGAATTTATTATTCTTCAATTCCAAAATACATACCTCTGTTAAACAGTTAATAACTTTTTTGTCTAATAAGATACGAAGTTACGGTCTTGGACAAAGATGTTCAGCGGAAAATTTTCTTCAGATAATTTTTAAATTGGCATAAACACCATTAGCAATCTCGGTTCTCTAGAAGAAACAAAAATTATGTTGATTTTTCAGAACAAAATATTCAATTTTCCCGTACAAACCTATGGTTCAAATTTACTCATGTAAATGTTACTTAAAAATTCAGCAAAAAATCATGGATGGGTTTTTAACCAAAACAAAGCTCTTAATACTCCAGTTAGGGTTTGAAAAATTCAAAAATGACTCCAAATCGACTCAATCTAATGACCATGCCAGTGTTCAGGCTAGGTTCATCTGGTCTCTTCGCGCCCGGCCAGGGGCCAACAACGAACGGAATGTGCCAAAACGTGTGGATCGGAATTAATGGGCAACTTATCAGCTCGCCATCAGCTTTAGCACCTCCTACCCTTTTTACGGGCTGCCCACGTGGATCGCCATCATGAACCAAACGCTGCCAGAACAATGTCAGTTAGCCGGCGGAATGGAATGGCCCTGCTATTACGAGCTTGGCACTAATGGTGGAAGCCTCAGAAAATTGGAAGGAAATAGAAAATTAGACCATCATTATGATATAGATGGCGGGCAACCACCCGTAGGCAGGGTGAGTTTTTTTTTTTGGAGTGAGAGTGGTCAGCAACCTGCGACTCGTGAGCGTGACTGATGTTGAAGATGCGGATTTTTAGCTCACGGGGCAAATTTTATAATTTTTTGATAACAATTACTGAAAAATGATAAAAAAAATCATATTTGAGACAAGGGACTAAAAATACGATTCAAAAATTTTAAAAGATACTTTTTATGATTGACATCGCTATCGACAAAAGTCAAATGGTCCCAATAACGAAGTTTGTTGTTCATGTCTATTTCTGTCTTTTCATGTTTGGTAAACATCCATTTGGATTCTTTTGCAGAGCTACTTTTTTGAAAATTTATTAAAATTTCATTTTACCCATTTTGGATTCCAATGATCGCTGGTGTGGCTAAGCAGAACTAGTTCCACGTTGCCAATAGTTTCCACTTCGTGAAACATCGATGCCATCTATTTTGTACAAAGTCCAAAGGAATAGTGCTTGAGATTAGCAACACATTCTCAATGTACAAAGCTGATGCTCTCCCTTCACTAATTGATTAGTAACGGTGCCGGCCACGTCCTGGTAGTCAATGGGACAAAGAAGGAATGTTCGTATGATACTCTCTAGGTTCAACTAGAACCCTCTCGTTCCTGCATACTCCAAACATAATTTTTAAATAGTCAGAATCAAAGATAAGTTAGTATCACCAGCTGACCACTGATGGCATGGGTTCGATTCCCATCTCGGTACTGGGTGTTAAATGTTAATCTTAAGTTATCCATGTCATTTGTTCAGTCTGTGAAGCCTAAATCGGCTTAGACGGTGTATGTCTTTTTTTTTTAATTTTGCATCATGTGAAAATTCATAACTTTATAAACCATGTACAAACGAAAAAACTTCCGCATACTTCCGCACTCGTGATATTTTCAATGGTGAATTTGAAAAAATTGCCATTTGTTTTGTAAAATCCTTTCAATGCGCTATGTTTATTTTAATCAGTTGCTCAAAAGATAAAATATTTTTTCAAATTATAGTTCAAAATTGTTTGTTCGTGCTTATTGCAAATAGTTTAAACACCCAGTTATAACTTTTCATTGATCTCGTGGAACATGTATAAAAGTCGAAGTGTTGTTTTTGAATTTTTGAAAGTTATACACTATTCTTTTTTTAAATGTTAACAAAGGTTTTTTGTAACGGGTTTGGGGTCGTTCACTAATTACGTAAGCACGATTTTGGAAACTTTCAACCCTCCCTACCCCCCTGGTAAGACAAAGTAAGATTTTTCAAAATACCCCCTTCCCCCTCTAGTGAGGTCTTAAGGTTTTTATTCTTTGAGAAATTGACACTTTTTTTCAAAAATAGCTTGAAAATATTAAAAATGTGACAAACATGCTTCAAAACAAAGCGCTTTTTAAGTAAAATTAAAAAAACTGAATTTGAAAAGCACAATCAACACAAAACAACAGATAAAATGTCATAAACGATTACAGAAAACATTATTCAAGACGTAGCATGTTTGGGGTAACAATAAATTTCCACAATCGAATAAACAATATAAAATCGTAATTCCGATTTAAAAAAGAGAGATCAGATTAGCACAAGATATCATAAAAAATTGAGATGTTTTTTTTCCTGAAAATCATAAAAATCTTAAAAATTATATCATTTTATACTACTAGAATTGGGGCAACGACAATCACGTTGTCAACTAACCTAAAAGCTCAGACTCAATCAGCAGTAAGCGATAGTTTTAGGTTTTTTTTGTAAATCGTTTGGAAAATTAAAGTTGGTAGTTTCTATCACTGAAAAAACTGACGAGAAATTCATTATTTAAAGCGCTTTTTATTGATTTTTAAATATTTTTTCTGTCATTTTTGAAATATGATGGATTCAAATCGTGGTGTCACAACGCGCCATTTTCCTTTTTGTTTCTACAAATTTCTCGATTACAAAGATTGTTATGATGTAAAGCGAAAAGCGACGATCTTTTTTAATAATGTGATTTAGTGTTTTTGATGGCATGCTGGTTTGAATTGGTTCTCTATAAATTTTTCATTAATACAAAGACATTAAAAGATCAATAACATAACATCAAAATTAACCAATAAAAAGGTAGTGAGTAGTAAAACCTGATAATATTGTTTCTTATGGCTGTGGCTGTGATGAATTTTAAATGTAACATTTCTTACGTAAGATTTTTGAAAATCCCCCCTACCCCCTTAGTAAGACATCGTAAGCAAATGTGGAACCCCCCCCCCCCTATTTGCTTACGTAATTAGTGAACAGCCCCTTTACAATCTATAATCTATTCAAATTTATTTGAAAACATTTTTGTTGACAAAATGATCGTTCATTTTTCAGAGCTTAGCTATTTTGAATACTCATGCAGTATAAAGTATCGAAATCGCTTTATATATGCAAATATTATATTTTTAAGAGGAAAGGCTCATTGAAATTTCACGATTTGCTCTAAACAGACGAAAAAATTAAGGAAAAAACACAGGAGCTTCATAAAATTTTGCCTATGAATGTTTTTTAGGCTATGCAGCACAAATAAAGTTAGGGCAGTAGGATAAACGTATGCTTCAAAAAAAAAAATCAAAAAAGTTTCTAAGACACTTGGCAAAGCGGCTAAATTCAAGAATTCTTATCATCATAGATGAACCATAAAAATTTTTTGATGCAAATCTGAATAGAAATCAGTACAATCAAATGGTAAAAAAATAAGATGATTTTCATTAGAATAATTTTATAATATTTATTTTATTAAGTCGGAAGATAATATTTGAAGTATTAAGTGGTTCGATACTGATATCGACTTTTTTACTATGAGAAAGCTTCTATGAGAAACTCTTCTGTGCGGTGTGGAGACGTGCAGCAGAACTTCAGGCAATCTTAAGTTACAGTTGCGTTCAAAAAAGAATGAAATCGCTTGAAGCTGCGCATTCTCTCGAAACTTCGACAAGCTGCCATTTCTCGCTCGGTTGATATTTTCTTGAAATTTTCACACAATTAAGTTCAACTATCTAACTAACGCTCTACAAAACTTAAAGTCTTAACAATGACTTAAAACAAAAATACAGCTATTCCCGTAAAAAAGGGAAAACTGGAATTGTTTCTCTAAATTCGCTATTTCTTTGGTAATTTTCATTGAAAAATCATGAAACTTTGTCAAAAGAGGTAAAAATGTTCGATCTATAACCTGGTCAAGATTCGTCAAAATCGATTAACGCGATAAAAAATTGTGCTGGTTTGAAAATGAGGTTCATTATTGTCCAACAGGCGATTTCATTCTTTTTTGGACGAATGTTTGTTTGGAATACATTGTATTTAATGTTTTTTTGGTTTTTTTTTTACAAAATCAAAATTCATCACAAATAAAGTTGTTAATGAATAGAAACATCATTCGTGCTTTGTTTTGGAACATAAAATATTTCAACAGAGTTCAAAATAAGAGGATCAGAGTTTTAGAAAATGACCTACTAAATAAATACCGATAATCAAATTTGATACACAATTAAAGCGAGTATTTAATTCGTTCTTTTGTATGAATACCAGTTATATTGGATTTCTTCTACTAAACAAAGAAAGAAGGATGCTTCTATCAATTTACATCATTATTTGTAATTTTATTTTGATTTTGTGAAAGAAAATACCAAGAAATCATTAATTACAATGTTTTCCATACAACATTCGTCCAAAAAAGAATGAAATGGCCTGTTGGACAATAACACGAAAAACTATTTATGTAAATGAACTTAAAATTGAATAGTCAAATACCTAGTATAAAAAATACCATAGGAAAAAAATAGGTCACCAAAGCCTGCCCCCAACACCCCCCCCCCCCTCCAACTCCCCCCCCCCCATGACTCAAATTTTCCTACAGCCCTGACTCTTATATATTTTCAGACTAAACATCTTTTTTCGAATAACAAGTTTTTAATAAATCTTTAAAAATAGTTCTTCGATGAGCGGACATTGTAGTGATATAATAATACGAGTAGTAAATTTCTTTGATATTAGCTCATGAGACTAGCCCTTTTCCCCACTAAGGTTTCCGATTCCTAATGTAATTAAATAACAAATTCATCAAAAAATTTATGATGTATATTGATAAAAATTTAAGTGTTTGCCTTGTTGTTATATTTCTTTCCTTTAGAACAAAGTTTGTAAAGTTTTCAAAATGTACAAATAGTTTTTATGTTTTAAATTTACGAATAGTAAATGGGTTCGTTTTCTAAATTCGTTATTGTGTAATCAACTTTGCCTCGAGTGGTTTTTTTGTGAAGTAGTAAATTTTTAAGATTCGTATCAATATGAAAAATGTGAAAAGAATAGAACAAAAAACGTCTGAAATATTTGAAGAAAGATTATTAATTTCGACATTTTGATAAACTTGTTTCATGTTATAAATGGTAAGGCTAGAATTTTAGAAAACAAAGCAACATATATTTTCAAGATAATTTTATTCTAAATTTGGCTTCTAAGTGAAAATTCGATTGATAATTCAAAGTTTGAAAATAACATGGTATTGGAACATCACTTTGATAAAATCCCTGGAAATTTTAGATAGTGCTTTGGTAAACAATAACGGTGTTTGAAAAAATCTAAGATTATTTCAGATAAAAGGAACTTAGATTAAATTGTCCGTTTCATCAAAGAAAAACGTCATTTGTTCTACATATTTGGTGCAGATTAACAAAAAAAAATATATTTGGAAGATCTTTGTTGAAAGAAAAAATAAAAAATTCTATTTGTTGCAACAAAATAATCTTTTGAATTGAAATTCTTTTGAAACAAACGGAGGTCTTTGTGCTTGTTCAACTTTCCTTCGATTATTCAGGTTCATACGATCTAGAAAACTTCAATGTCTATTTACCATTTGCATCGTTCAAATCAATTTTCATCGAAGAACTTCTTTTTCTGAAAGGCTCCTAACCACCTTTGCAAATTTATATACCAGACTGCTTTCAACCTTACGAAATTTCTGATGTAGATTTTATAAATTACTGATGGGAAAAATGCACTTCCGTGAGATTTATGAACTTTAGATTTATGTAAATTTATGCACTGCCAAAGTCCTGATTGTTCCACATCATATAAATTTAAACCGGTTGACTTCTAACTTCTAGAGCATTTGGATTGGAAGTCGATATTTTTTCAGTATTTCTGTCACCTTGTAGCAGCTTTATTTAAAAAAAAATAAAGGACTTTTCCATACAAATTTCTTCATCCCTTTGATTAGTCCTATCTTCGTTTACTTACATGAAATTGGACTACGTAGCCTTCACTTAACACCGTCAGCTTAAATTCGAAATCATTACTTCCACTTGAATAATTTGAACAAAGTTTTAGATGATAGACATGACCAATAATTAATTTCATGTCACATGCAAGGTTGCCGAACAAAATTCTTTGTTTTTGAGAAAAATAATTCTGACGTTCTGTGATTTCACCCAAAAATTCTGTGATGGATTTTTGTGATGCTATTTCTTTGAATTTCATTGAAAATTCATGTAAAATTGGGTCTTTTTCACATTTTAGTTGGGCAAATCAATTACCATTGCTCATGTTATCATACTTTTCTAATTCAATATATGTAAGAAATCTAAATTTGATACTGTCCAAAAAATAATAATTTCGGAAATTCATTCAAAGTTGAAAAATTCGGTGACATCTGTGAAAATTTCAAAATTCTGTGTTCTGTGACACAGATTCTGAGATAAAAATTCGGTCAAAGTTCTGAAAAATACAGATTTTTCTGTGATTTTGGCAACCTTGGTCACATGTTAGCTATCGACTAATTTTGTTGGCTTCTAAGTTTGAAATTTTTTACCAATTTATATCATTCATTTCAATCCTTTATTCAAAGATAAATCTCAATCCTGACTTAGTCAAATCAAAAATTAACAAGTGTGTTGTTAAAACTTTCTGAAAATTTGTTGATTGTTTGATTTTTTTTTTGCTTCTAGTGAATGAGAATATAGAACTTAGATGTATTCTGATCAAAACTTAATTTTTTTCAATTTTTAATTTTATTCTGTTTGATGCAGAAACTGAGAAATCTGATCAGACATCATATTCAATCATTGGTTTTTATGATGCGTAGAATTGTTAAATAAGGAACAATTAAAAACAGGATATGATCAGTTTTTTTTTTATTTATTTTTTATTTATTTATTTATTTATTAATCCATCGAACTAAAAGTCTAAATGGATGAGATGGGAAAAGCACTAGGCATAAAAACCCATCAATGGCAAGAACAATACATTAGCATTACAATAGTTTGTCAATAATTAAAAATTGAAATACAGAGATTATAAAATAAAATAATACTAAGATCTAACATGAGATACAGAATACAAATTGAAATCATTTTAACATTGAAGTTCGTAAGCGGTTCAACAAAGTATCTACGTTCAAATGAAAGTCAAATTCACTGCATCTATCATTAAACACTGCACACATTGCACAAATAGGCTCTTTCTGGCCGTAGAGCGTTCGATGGTATCCAAGCCGAAGAAATTCTCGGCTTCTCAGTTGTCTGGGAGTTACGTTGAAGTCTATCCTCGCAAGAATGTTTGGAGCATCAATGCATCCGAGCAGCAATTTCCCAACGAACGCCGCTTTGAGGTATTCTCGTCGATCAGCAAGAGTATCCAGTTTCAGCCAGGAGCATCGTTGCGTATATGAGGGAGATTCATCAGGTACTGGCCAGGGGCAAATCCGAAGCACTGAGCGGGTGAATTTCGCTTGTACGGATTCGATTCTATTAACCCAATTGTCATGACTAGGGCACCAGATGATAGCCGCCGATTCAAGGTGCGAGCGAACTAATGCACAGTACAAAGTCCGTAGGCAGCGTAAGTTCGTAAATTCTCTGGTCGTTCGCAGAATAAAACCTAAATTGCGATTCGCCTTGGCAATGACATGATTCAGATGATATTCAAACGTCATTTTTGAGTCCAACAGTACACCTAAATCTTTTATATCGGAAACTCGTTCAAGCGTGGAATTCTTCAAAGTGTAATTCCAACCCAACGGACTCTTTTTCCGCGTAAAGCTGATGACATTGCATTTCACCACACTGACCGTTAAGCAATTCAGATCGCACCACTCCATAAATTTGTTCAAATTTGTTGCAACTCCAAACAGTCGGTATAATTTTCAATCTTCCGATAAATTTTGAGGTCATTAGCATACAGCATTCTGCAGCCCGACGGGAGGGCGTATGTAACGTCATTGTAATAGATACAGAATAAGAGAGGTCCGATATTGCTACCTTGAGGTACTCCGGAGCTATTCTGGAACACAAAAGCCTCAGCATTTCCCAGTCGCACAGTAAGAAAACGATTCGTGAGAAATGATTCGAACCAAATCACGAGTCCGTCTCCAAGCCCAAGCTTTTTTAATTTCGCTAGAAGTCAACGGTGGTCAATGCGATCAAAGGCAGCCTTGAGGTCAGTATATATTGTGTCGACTTGACCTCCTTTGTCCATGGTACGGATGCAAAATGAAGCAAACTCCAGTAAATTTGTATTTGTCGAACGTCCAGGGTAAAAGCCGTGTTGATCGAAAGAAATGTACGACTTGGCAGCGGTGAAAAGTCTCTGTGACATCAAAATTTCCAATACCTTTGAACAGGAACAAAGGGAAGTGATTCCTCTGTAATTCAGTATGTCATGCTTGTTGCCTTTCTTGTAAACTGGAAACATATATGACCTTTTCCATGCACTTGGAAATTTATCAGAGTGAATAGACAGGTTGAAGATAGTCAAGAAAGGCTTCCACAGGGCATCAAGGCATTTTTTCAGAACGTTGGACGGAAATCCATCAGGACCAACAGAAGTTGACGATTTAAGCTTTGATATAGCAGCTTTAGTTTCGTCTTCCGAGAAGTCAATGGTCATTAAATTGAACATACTGCTGGGAACGTTCTGAAGGGCTTCAACGATGGCAGGTGACGAGGCGTGCGATGTACTGAATACGCTGGCAAAATGTTCAGCAAAAAGGTTACAAGTCTGCCCTAAGTTGGACGATTTATGCTCGCCCAGATACATCTCCGATGGAAACCCAGTTTCTTTTCGCTTCTCATTGACGAAGGACCAAAAGTTTTGTCAGATAAACAATAATGTAACTTTTACAAGCTTAATAATTTTGATAAATTGTAATTTTTGGTCTTTTGACTCAAAAGGTTGCCAACCACTGGATTAGCCTGAAACGGGACATTATTGCCATGGGACGAGAACGACGACGATTGCTTTCTGGCCAGCTAGCTCGGCAAATGTTGAAGAAGTTAATGAGATATACTTTGGATTACTGTGCTGCCACATAAAAAGCTTAATACGTCTAGGAGCTATTAATTACACTTGTTTTGTTTGATTTTCATCATCATGTGCTCGAAAGCTGACCTTTCAATTGCTCTTTCTTCATCAAAGACGACATCTTGTTCAACTATTCCAAAAGTGAAGGAATCTTCATCAAAATCCCTCCTTTTTCCTTTGATTCCCAAGTATTGCTTTATAAAGCTTAGTTCTTTTAGAAATGGGACAGTTACGAATGCCTGTATCTAAAAAACCATTCGTTTGAACGAAATACTTTCTATGAAGAAAAAGAAGGTAATGTTATGATCTTTCATGAAAAATTTTGAAAAAAAATATTTACCGTTTTTTGTTAAAGAAATTTCAACTTTATTCTCGGTATCTCCCATTAGCCAGCGCACACTTTTTTCAGTCATGGTATTGATCAGTTTCTCCAACTTATACTTCGTAAAATCTATATTTTAGGTGGCTTCACCCTCCTTCTTCAATTTCTGAGACTTTTTGGTCCAATACTTCTCTGGAAACTGGAAACTGGAAGCATTTTGGTGGATACAGTTAATTCGAAATGAACAAATTTGATTATTTTTTACCACATTTTTGAACGTTTTTTTTTCGGTACCGGTTTTAAAGCTTAAGAGCTTTGGAACTATCAAAAAATAGTTGTTTGATGTTGGATTTCAATGAGTCATCACTCGGCAACACTTTCAGCTTAAAGGAGAAAATTGTTTTGGACATTTCAGCGATCTACCCTTAGTTTTTCGTTTATTGAAAATTAAAAATGCTGGTATGAGACTTGACTTCCTTGATGATCTTTAACCGTTGTTGGCGATCATGTGCTTCTCTCCAATGCTTGATTTAAACTTTGTGGACATTATTGAGAGTGTTTGCATACTTATCCACCACAAAAACTCAGTAATTCTTTGAATAATCAACGGTTTTGTCAGCTATCAATTTGATAATGACGTATTTTCAAGGAAACTGTGCAAAATTATTTTTTTCTTTTTCTCTTGCATCGTACATATCTCAAAAACGCGTAAATTTTAAATTTTGAAAAAAATAGGTCGAATAGTACTTTTTACAGGAAACAAAATGCTGTCAAAATTTTCAATATCCAATAACTAGTTAACGAGCTATTAGCAAATGAAAGTGTCCCATTTCTAAAAGAACTAAGCTTTACACGTTAAAAGTCGTAGAAAAGCCTTTCGATAATCAGATTTCTCCCTTGAATCGAGCAAAAAAAAAGCCAGCTGTCAACGGTGAACGTGACAAATTTAAATCATTCCATTCTCCTCGTTCTGTCAAGGGTTCAAGAGAAAAAAAATCCGCTGATGGAGCAAACCTTTCACGTATGTATAAATTTCATCGGCTCGGAAAGAAGCATCTCCCGGGGTGCTGAAAAAAGGTGTATCCCAATCTTGAGACAAGAAGCCATCAAGTGTTGCCTTCCTTTGACCCAATGCGATACACCGGGATCCCGTAGTAGTTGGAACGCCCCCACCACCCTGGATTGGTGCTAAGATGTCAGCCAGTGAGCAATGCCAGTTCGAATTATGGTATCCTGTAAATTTACATCAACACATTCCGGATGACTCCGTGACGGTGTGGCAGTAGACTGAGTCGATTTGGGGTCATTTTCGAATTTCCTAAACCCTGGGGTCTTAAAAGCTTCGTCTTGGTCCAAAACTCATCCATGATTTTTTGCAGAATTTTAAAGTAACGTTTACATGAGTAAATTTTAACTTTTAGATTTGTATGGGAAAATTGAATATTTTGTACTGAAAAATAAACATCACTTTTGATTCTTCTGTAGAACCGAGCCAGCTGATGGTTTTTGTGCAAATTTATAAAATTCCTAAAGGAAATTTTCCGCTGAACAACTTTGTCGAAGACTTTAACTTCGTATCTTATTAGGCAAAAAAGTTATTAGCAGTTTAATAAGGGTTTGTCTTTTCGCATTGATAAACATAAAATTCAATTGACATCGCTGTAGGGTGCCTAGTGAGGTATTGCATGGCTGCTTTTCTTGAAATACTTCGGGAGGCTCCAGCAGTGATGTCAATTGAATTTATTGTTTATCAATGCGAAAAGACATACCCTTATTAAACTGCTAATAACTTTTTTGTCTAATAAGATACGAAGTTAAAGTCTTCGACAAAGTTGTTCAGCGGAAAATTTCTTTTAGGAATTTTATAAATTGGCACAAAAACCATCAGCTGGCTCGATTCTACAGAAGAAACAAAATTGATGTTGATTTTTCAGTACAAAATATTCAATTTTCCCATACAAATCTAAAAGTTAAAATTTACTCATGTAAACGTTACTTTAAAATTCTGCAAAAAATCATGGATGAGTTTTGGACCAAGACAAAGCTTTAAGAACCCCAGGGTTTGGGAAATTCAAACATTACCCCAAATCGACTCAGTCTAGTGTGGCAGCGCGATGTTGAGGGTTTTGCGAAAGTCACTCTCTTCGTTGGAAGATTTAGGGTACCGTACGCTTGCCAGAATTTTTTCGCACTTTTCCAGTACGGGCAGATCCTGGAGTTTTGAAATTTTAAATAATGAAGTTAAAAGTGAAAAAATTAATAAAGATTTCATGGGATCGAATTAAGAATTTACTTTTAAAATATCCAATCAAAAAATATATCCTAACATTGAAATTTTTGAATCAAAAACATTTAAAGCATCGACCTCATTTCAAACTTTTAAAGCGCCAAGCTGTTTTGGAACTTTTTCTTCAGACAAAAACAAGTGGATAAATTTTGGCAGCTTTATGTCGTCGATAGCCGAAGTTCAAAAGTTTAGAAGTTTACATCAGTAAACATGCATATAGATAGTCATAAAAATGGAAAAGTTCGACTTTTTCCTATGTTTTCTGCTTTCCAAAGAAGCTTCCAATTCTTGTCCCAACAAATATAGGTCAAATCTCCCCCCACCTGACGGTATCTGAATGACTGAGGACGTTCGCCCGGCATCATCCTCGTGCCAGGGGGATGCACATAAAATCTCGAATTCGATGCTGACTAAACGGATTTCGTTTTATGGCAGACGAGGCCGGAAAACGATTTGCACTTTAGCAAATGGATTTTTCAGTTGCCCCTTCATTCTTGCTTGGACTGGGAGACAAGTCGAAGAAACTGAATCGGACCAGCATCCTTTCAACGGAACATTCCGTTCACTCAAGTTCATCATCATCTACTCGGCAGACGTGCCAGACGTGCTGCCACCAAGATGATCTGGACCTCTGCCTTTCGAAGGTCCTTTTGGAAGCAAATCGTCCTGGAGCTGCAACGACGGGTTGTGCTCGGGAGAATTTCGAAGATTCCAAGTGACAAGTACAGCAGCGATAAAATAAAATGAACTTTAACGTGATTCCAATGTACAAAATCAGACTGGATGAGAAGATTTCGAGAGCCATTTTTCTTTCGTACGATAAACTAAAAAGTTTTAGGTTCAGAATTACAAAGTTTGAACAAGAAAAAAAAAATATTTTTAAGTTTTACCATGCAAAAAAAATGTGTTTAAATTTTGTTTTTAAACATTTGAACTAGTGAACGGAGGCAAGTAAAGTTAACTTCAATGTTACATGAACCTCCCCTTTTTCTACCTTAATCCGGCAGCTACAACGCCTTGAAAACTTCCGGAACGGTAGTACTTAGCTATGAAACGGAAGAATTTCAAGCTTCCAAGCCGGCTGCCGGAGAGGGAAAATGTATGCATGAGCTAAATAAAATATGGTAATGATGTTTCGCTATTTTCCTTGGCGTTTCTTATGGCTTCAGTATTGGTTGACTGTTTCTGCTTACTTTTGTTCTTCCATTCCCAACGCTATTCTGGTTCGACTTTAAAGTTATGTTTGAAATGCTGAAAATTGGGTTATGTTTTGAGAGTCTCTTGAAAGAAACGAGTAACGATATAGATTTATTATTCACTTTCAATTGAATTGTCTTGGACTGTGTTTCCAGATCGGAAATACTATTTAAATTCACAAAAATGACAAAAATGACAAAAATGACAAAAATGACAAAAATGACAAAAATGACAAAAATGACAAAAATGACAAAAATGACAAAAATGACAAAAATGACAAAAATGACAAAAATGACAAAAATGACAAAAATGACAAAAATGAAAAAAATGACAAAAATGACAAAAATGACAAAAATGACAAAAATGACAAAAATGACAAAAATGACAAAAATGACAAAAATGACAAAAATGACAAAAATGACAAAAATGACAAAAATGACAAAAATGACAAAAATGACAAAAATGACAAAAATGACAAAAATGACAAAAATGACAAAAATGACAAAAATGACAAAAATGACAAAAATGACAAAAATGACAAAAATGACAAAAATGACAAAAATGACAAAAATGACAAAAATGACAAAAATGACAAAAATGACAAAAATGACAAAAATGACAAAAATGACAAAAATGACAAAAATGACAAAAATGACAAACATGACAAAAATGACAAAAATGACAAAAATGACAAAAATGACAAAAATGACAAACATGACAAAAATGACAAAAATGACAAAAATGACAAAAATGACAAAAATGACAAAAATGACAAAAATGACAAAAATGACAAAAATGACAAAAATGACAAAAATGACAAAAATGACAAAAATGACAAAAATGACAAAAATGACAAAAATGACAAAAATGACAAAAATGACAAAAATGACAAAAATGACAAAAATGACAAAAATGACAAAAATGACAAAAATGACAAAAATGACAAAAATGACAAAAATGACAAAAATGACAAAAATGACAAAAATGACAAAAATGACAAAAATGACAAAAATGACAAAAATGACAAAAATGACAAAAATGACAAAAATGACAAAAATGACAAAAATGACAAAAATGACAAAAATGACAAAAATGACAAAAATGACAAAAATGACAAAAATGACAAAAATGACAAAAATGACAAAAATGACAAAAATGACAAAAATGACAAACATGACAAAAATGACAAAAATGACAAAAATGACAAAAATGACAAAAATGACAAAAATGACAAAAATGACAAAAATGACAAAAATGACAAAAATGACAAAAATGACAAAAATGACAAAAATGACAAAAATGACAAAAATGACAAAAATGACAAAAATGACAAAAATGACAAAAATGACAAAAATGACAAAAATGACAAAAATGACAAAAATGACAAAAATGACAAAAATGACAAAAATGACAAAAATGACAAAAATGACAAAAATGACAAAAATGACAAAAATGACAAAAATGACAAAAATGACAAAAATGACAAAAATGACAAAAATGACAAAAATGACAAAAATGACAAAAATGACAAAAATGACAAAAATGACAAAAATGACAAAAATGACAAAAATGACAAAAATGACAAAAATGACAAAAATGACAAAAATGACAAAAATGACAAAAATGACAAAAATGACAAAAATGACAAAAATGACAAAAATGACAAAAATGACAAAAATGACAAAAATGACAAAAATGACAAAAATGACAAAAATGACAAAAATGACAAAAATGACAAAAATGACAAAAATGACAAAAATGACAAAAATGACAAAAATGACAAAAATGACAAAAATGACAAAAATGACAAAAATGACAAAAATGACAAAAATGACAAAAATGACAAAAATGACAAAAATGACAAAAATGACAAAAATGACAAAAATGACAAAAATGACAAAAATGACAAAAATGACAAAAATGACAAAAATGACAAAAATGACAAAAATGACAAAAATGACAAAAATGACAAAAATGACAAAAATGACAAAAATGACAAAAATGACAAAAATGACAAAAATGACAAAAATGACAAAAATGACAAAAATGACAAAAATGACAAAAATGACAAAAATGACAAAAATGACAAAAATGACAAAAATGACAAAAATGACAAAAATGACAAAAATGACAAAAATGACAAAAATGACAAAAATGACAAAAATGACAAAAATGACAAAAATGACAAAAATGACAAAAATGACAAAAATGACAAAAATGACAAAAATGACAAAAATGACAAAAATGACAAAAATGACAAAAATGACAAAAATGACAAAAATGACAAAAATGACAAAAATGACAAAAATGACAAAAATGACACAAATGACAAAAATGACAAAAATGACAAAAATGACAAAAATGACAAAAATGACAAAAATGACAAAAATGACAAAAATGACAAAAATGACAAAAATTACAAAAATTACAAAAATTACAAAAATTACATAAATTACAAAAATTACATAAATTACAAAAATAACAAAAATTACAAAAATTCCAAAGATAACAAAAATGACAAAAATTACAAAAATTACAAGAATTACAAAAATTACAAAAATGACAAAAATAACAAAAATTACAAAAATAACAAAAATTACAAAAATTACAAAAATTAAAAAATTACAAAAATGACAAAAATTTAAAAAATTGCAAAAATAACAAAAATTACAAAAATTACAAAAATAACAAAAATTACAAAAATTACAAAAATTACAAAAATTACAAAAATTACAAAAATTACAAAAATTACAAAAATTACAAAAATTACAAAAATTACAAAAATTACAAAAATTACAAAAATTACAAAAATTACAAAAATTACAAAAATTACAAAAATTAGAAAAATAACAAAAATTACAAAAATTACAAAAATTACAAAAATTACAAAAATTATAAAAATTACAAAAATTACAAAAATAACAAAAATTACAAAAATTACAAAAATTACAAAAATTACAAAAATTACAAAAATTACAAAAATTACAAAAATTACAAAAATTACAAAAATTACAAAAATTACAAAAATTACAAAAATTACAAAAATTACAAAAATTATAAAAATTACAAAAATTACAAAAATTACAAAAATTACAAAAATTACAAAAATTACAAAAATTACAAAAATTACATAAATTAAAAAAATGACAAAAATTACAAAAATTACAAAAATTACAAAAATTAAAAATTACATAAATGACAAAAATTAAAAAAATGACAAAAATTACAAAAAATACAAAAATTGCAAAAATTACAAAAATTACAAAAATTACAAAAATAACAAAAATAACAAAAATAACAAAAATTAAAAATATTAAAAATTACATAAATGACAAAAATTACAAAAATGACAAAAATTACAAAAAATACAAAAATTGCAAAAATTACAAAAATTACAAAAATTACAAAAATTACAAAAATAACAAAAATAACAAAAATTACAAAAATTACAAAAATTACAAAAATTACAAAAATTACAAATTTAACAAAAATCACAAAAATGACAAAAATTACAAAAATTACAAAAACTACAAAAAATACAAAAATGACAAAAATTTCAAAAATTACAAAAATTACAAAAATTAAAAAAAATTACAAAAATTACAAAAATTACAAAAATTACAAAAATTACAAAAATTACAAAAATAACAAAAATTACAAAAATTACAAAAATTACAAAAATTACAAAAATTACAAAAATTACAAAAATTACAAAAATTACAAAAATTACAAACATTACAAAAATTACAAAAATTACAAAAATAACAAAAATAACAAAAATTACAAAAATTACAAAAATAGAAAAAATGACAAAAATTACAAAAATTGCAAAACTTACAAAAATTACAAAAATTACAAAAATTAAAAAAATTACAAAAATAACAAAAATTACAAAAATTACAAAAATAACAAAAATTACAAATATTACAAAATTTACAAAAATTACAAAAATTACAAAAAATACAAAAATTACAAAAATTACAAAAATTACAAAAATTACAAAAATTACAAAAATTACAAAAATTACAAAAATTAAAAAATTATAAAAACTACAAAACTTACAAAAATTACAAAAATCACAAAAATTACAAAAATTACAAAGATTACAAAAATTACAAAAATTACAAAAATTACAATAATTACAAAAATTCCAAAGTTACAAAAATTACAAAAATTACAAAAATTACAAAAATTACAAAAATTACAAAAATTACAAAAATTACAAAAATTACAAAAATTACAAAAATTACAAAAATTACAAAAATTTAAAAAAAAAACAAAAATTACAAAAATTACAAAAATTACAAAAATTACAAAAATTACAAAAATTACAAAAATTACAAAAATTACAAAAATTACAAAAATTACAAAAATTACAAAAATTACAAAAATTACAAAAATTACAAAAATTACAAAAATTACAAAAATTACAAAAATTACAAAAATTACAAAAATTACAAAAATTACAAAAATTACAAAAATTACAAAAATTACAAAAATTACAAAAATTACAAAAATTACAAAAATTACAAAAATTACAAAAATGACAAAAATTACAAAAATTACAAGAATTACAAAAATTACAAAAATGACAAAAATAACAAAAATTACAAAAATAACAAAAATTACAAAAATTACAAAAATTAAAAAATTACAAAAATTACAAAAATTACAAAAATTACAAAAATTACAAAAATTACAAAAATTACAAAAATTACAAAAATTACAAAAATTACAAAAATTACAAAAATTACAAAAATTACAAAAATTACAAAAATTACAAAAATTACAAAAATTACAAAAATTACAAAAATTACAAAAATTACAAAAATTACAAAAATTACAAAAATTACAAAAATTACAAAAATGACAAAAATTACAAAAATTACAAAAATTACAAAAATTACAAAAATTACAAAAATTAAAAAAATTGCAAAAATTACAAAAATTACAAAAATTACAAAAATTACAAAAATTACAAAAATTACAAAAATTACAAAAATTACAAAAATTACAAAAATTACAAAAATTACAAAAATTACAAAAATTACAAAAATTACAAAAATTACAAAAATTACAAAAATTACAAAAATTACTAAAATGACAGAAATAACAAAAATAACAAAAATTACAAAAAATAACAAAAATTACAAAAATTACAAAAATTACAAAAATTACAAAAATTACAAAAATTACAAAAATTACAAAAATAACAAAAATTACAAAAATTACAAAAATTACAAAAATTACAAAAATTACAAAAATTACAAAAATTACAAAAATTACAAAAATTACAAAAATTACAAAAATTACAAAAATTACAAAAATTACAAAAATTACAAAAATTACAAAAATTACAAAAATTACAAAAATAACAAAAATTACAAAAATTACAAAAATTACAAAAATTACAAAAATTACAAAAATTACAAAAATTACAAAAATTACAAAAATTACAAAAATTACAAAAATTACAAAAATTACAAAAATTACAAAAATTACAAAAATTACAAAAATTACAAAAATTACAAAAATTACAAAAATTACAAAAATTAAAAAATTACAAAAATTACAAAAATTACAAAAATTACAAAAATTACAAAAATTACAAAAATTACAAAAATTACAAAAATTACAAAAATTACAAAAATTACAAAAATTACAAAAATTACAAAAATTACAAAAATTACAAAAATGACAAAAATGACAAAAATTACAAAAATTGCAAAAATTACAAAAATTACAAAAATTACAAAAATTACAAAAATTACAAAAATTACAAAAATTACAAAAATTACAAAAATTACAAAAATTACAAAAATTACAAAAATTATAAAAATAACAAAAATTACAAAAATTACAAAAATTACAAAAATTACAAAAATTACAAAAATTACAAAAATTACAAAAATTACAAAAATTACAGAAATTACAAAAATTACAAAAATTACAAAAAATACAAAAATTACAAAAAATACAAAAATGACAAGAAAAACACAAAAATGACACCAAAATTACACAACAATAACACAAAAATGCTTAAAAACTAACATCAACATTACACATAAATGTCACAAAAATGACTTAAAGACTCAAAAATTACTCAAAAACAACATGAAATTGCAGTAAAGTGGAACAAAATCGACACAATATGACAAAAAATTACAATAAACCAATGACATAAAAATGAGATACAAATGATTCATTGGCATTAAAATGACACAAAAGGGGTACAAAATCATACAAAATTGACACAAAATTGACCTCTAAATGACATAAAAATGACTTTTAAAATGACAAAAAAGTGACACAAATATGGCTCAAAAATGATACAAAAACTGACATAGTAATCACTTAAAAATGGGCCAAAAAATGCCAAAATTGACACAAAATTGACATAAAGTTTACACAAGAATGACAAGAAATGACACAAAAGTTATACGAAAACGGCATAAAAATGGAACAAAAATGGCACCTAAATGAATCAAAAACTAAACAAAAAAGACACAAAAATGACAGGAAAATGGAAAAAAAATAACACAAAAAAAACATAAAGAAAAACAAAAATAACATAAAGAAACATAAAAAATAAAAAAATTGAGCAAAAATGACAAAAAATTTACATAAAGATAACACAAAACGGATATCAAACTGACTTGAAAATTAAACAAAAATGTCAGATTTGAGATTTTCAAGCAGGCGAAAAAACAGTTTTTGCTTTAGCGTTCAAAGCAAACGAAAATAATCTGATTTTAAAGATGTTACACAAAAATTGAAAAATGTGTGCATGATTGTTTAAGACAATCAATTTTAGTTTGATCTCAGTGATTTTTCACATGATTTTAATAATTTGGTACGGATTTTAATAAATTCATCCTCAATCAGTTAAAAATATCTCATAATGATTTTCGAATCTTCATTTATAAATTACGAGCTCACAAAAAAAATGTAATCGTTAAACAAACTTAATTCAATATATTTCAAGTTTGTAGTTTTTTAAGAGAGCTTCAATATTTTTATCCATTCCATTAATGTACAATAGTGTGAAATTACAATGTCCTTAAATGGTCTTTTAAATGATCTATTTAATTTTCAACTCCACTGTCCTTATCATAAATTCTGCATTTCATTTTTCAAATTTTCATAATAGTTTTGTATCTTAATTTGGACTCCTCAATATTTGCCCTTTTATTTGAAAACATCTCGAAATTTGTCCGTACCTAACCAAATTTAATTTTTTTTTATTATCCGTATCATTTTACTTGGATTTTATCAGTGCACCTGGGGAAACTTTTGAATTGATTTTTTTTTTAATAATTTGAATTTGATAAAGGAAATCACCATTAGTTCGTTCTAGTTTTTAAATTAAACTGTAGATACAAAACAAAGAATACACTTAGAAAAAAATAGGTTTATATTTAAGTAAATTGCCCTGACCATGAAATAAGATTGAAATCGAGAAGAAATTTACCGAAATGTTAATACTATTCAGTTTTTCATTATTTATTTAGATATGTATCTACAAGATACGTTGCCAATTTAAAGCTTGTTGACTCTCATAACTAGGCCTTATTCTGTTGAAGTTTAGTAAAGAAATTTTTCAATTTCAGTTTCAGTTTCAGTTTCAAATTATTTAAATTTTATTTTTTATTTCTTCGTGTTGATATTCGGAATAATTTCGTAAAAAAATGCCTTTCAAAGACCCTCGAAATTCAAAACTTAATCAAATAATGTGGTTTAAATACACAGGTAATGTGTCAAATATCGTTCAAAATAAGAATTATAAAGGTTTTTCGAATATTTGGATTTTGCTAGGTCATTTTTTTTCTAGGCCAAAAAAAATTTTGTGATTCTGGAAAATGCTTCGCGGACCACAGAAAGTCGGACTCGGGCTTTGATTTGGCCACTCATGATCTAGATTATGATCCAGATTTAGAAAAGAATCCAAAATTACTTTCTAGATGATGATCAGAAAATGTTTTCAATCAATTTGGCTGGTAAACGGTGGATAATGTGCAACACGAGACCCCATAGTGGTCATATCACCTCTTATTCACAACTCCTATCTCTACCTCCCCGCGGTGCCGGCTGGGGTGCGAGTAACCTAAGCGGAGATCGGGTACCCAACCCCGGTGGATGCTTTGGTCGCATGCAGACTGAGAAGGTGGCCGCACGCGTCTGTTCCCCAGGTCAGGGGCGGCGTGCAACAACAACCGAGCGTCTGTTCTCCAGGTCAGGGGCGGCTCAAACAGCGTCTGTCTTGCAGCAAGCGGCTGAATTTATGAAATGCGGCTCCCGCCAGCTAAGTCCAAGATGGCAGCCCCATCGCGGGTTAGGGACTTTAGGCTAACAACCTACTGCTTCCGATTTGAAATTGTTACGGAATCCGAAAGAAATGACCGACCTGGAACTTTGGCGACGACTTTTAGCATGAAAACACGGACACGAATTGGAACTTGGAATGTTTTAACCCTTGCCCAACAAGGCAAACTGGAACAACTTGCTAGAGAGGCTAGCCGCCTCAAGCTTGAAATTCTGGGATTGAGCGAAGTCCGTTGGCCTAATACTGGAGAACACAAGACACAATCCGGGCAAGTCCTGCTTTACTCTGGCATACGAGGAGAACATGCTACTCGGGAACGAGGAGTTGGTTTCCTGTTAAGCCCGCAGGCCTACGCGGCCCTCATTAGATGGGAACCGATAAACGAAAGAATAACCGTAGCCAGATTCAGAACACGGGTTAGAAACCTTACAATGGTCCAGTGTTATGCGCCAACTGACGTTGCCGACTTGCAGGAGAAAGAGCAGTTTTACAGTCAACTGAACAGCGTGGTTGAGAGAATTCCGAAGGGTGACATTCAAATCCATTTGGGCGACTTCAACGCAAAGATTGGCTCCGACAATCAGGACCTTGAGCGCATCATGGGACGCCATGGCCTAGGACAGATGAGCGAAAACGGAGAACTGTTTGTAGAATTTTGTGGAAACAACAACATGGTGATCGGCGGATCGCTCTTCCCCCATCGACCAGCACATAAGGTCACTTGGGTATCCCGAGATGGCCGAACAGAAAATCAAATTGACCACATCTGCATCAGCCGAAAATGGAGAAGGAGCCTTCTTGATGTCCGCAACAAACGAAGCGCAGACATTGCATCTGACCATCACCTCGTCCTTGGCGAGATACGACTGAGAGTTGCGCGTGTCCAACGGCGCGAGGAGAAAGTCGGGTGTCGATACGACGTCCGCCGGTTGGAGAATCCAGAGGTGAAAAGGGCATACGTTGAACAGCTAGAATCCCGAGCCTCGGAGCTGCCGACAGACGGAACAGTCGAAGAACAGTGGTGTGGAATCAAGAATGCCTTTATCACGACGAGCCATGGTACTCTCGGTAAAGTTTGTGGAAGAAGAAGTGAATGGATGTCGGATGAAACTTGGAGGATGGTCGATGATCGGAGAAAGGCGAAAGTCGGAATTGAGCAGGCATGTACCGGGTCAGCCAAAGCAGCCGCCCGCTTACGATATGCGGAGCTGGAAAAGGCAGTTAAACGAGCTTGTAGACGAGACAAGAGAGCCTGGACAAACTCCCTAGCCGAAGAGGGAGAAAGAGCCGCCGCCAATGGAGATATCCGATTACTTTATGACATTTCTCGCCGCCTCAGTGGTGCAAGGACTAATGCAAGAATGCCGCTAAAAGACCGAGCAGGTCAGTTATTGACCGATCGAACAGATCAGCTCAAACGATGGACTGAGCACTTCGAACAACTCTTCCGAGTCACGAATAGCGATGGCCAACAGAATCTGCAGCTCGAAGCGCCAACAGTAAGTCGCATAAATGGCGTCAACTCGGAAGCGCCTTCGCTGGCTGAAATAGAAGCGGCAATCAAAAACATGAAATCCAACAAAGCACCTGGGATCGATTGCATCCCTGCTGAAATGCTGAAAGCCGACCCTGCCCTATCAGCACAAATGTTGCACCGTCTTTTCGCTGACATCTGGGATACTGCAACATTCCCGGCCGACTGGATGCAGGGTATCCTCGTAAAGGTCCCGAAGAAAGGAGACCTGACAGAGTGCGGTAACTGGCGAGGCATAACGTTGATCTGTACAACCCTCAAAGTACTCTGCAAAGTGATCCTGAACAGGATCCAGGAGAAAATAGACGCTACACTCCGACGGCAACAAGCTGGATTCCGATCCGGACGATCATGTGTGGACCACATCACAACGCTACGAATCATACTGGAACAAATCAACGAATTCCAGGACTCTCTTCTGCTGGTGTTCGTTGATTTCGAAAAAGCATTCGACCGACTTAACCATGAAAACATCTGGGCGGCTCTAAGGCGACGAGGGGTCCCAGAGAAACTAGTCCATCTCATCGAAGCACAGTACGAGGCATTTTCGTGCAAGGTCTTGCACGACGGTGTCTTGTCCGAACCAATCCCGGTAACTGCTGGAGTGAGACAAGGATGTATTCTATCACCGCTACTTTTTCTCATCGTAATGGATGAGATTCTGATTGGATCGATTGACTGTGCACCGAACCGAGGATTGCCGTGGAATCCTTCAACAATGGAGCAACTGAACGACCTTGACCTGGCTGACGATATTGTTTTGCTCGCCCAAACACAACCAGATATGCAGAGCAAACTCGACGATCTCACCGAAAGTTCCAAGGCAGCAGGTCTCAAAGTCAATGTCGGAAAGACCAAGTCGATGGAGATCAACACAGGAAATCCCTCCAGTTTCATGGTAGCTGGGCAACAAGTTGAGAAAGTGGAGTGCTTCCAGTATCTTGGTAGCCAGATAACGCCTGATGGTGGTACCAGAAAAGACATCGAAACCCGGATAAGAAAGGCCCGATTTGCGTTTGCGAGTCTCCGAAACATCTGGCGGTCTCGCCAGATCTCTCTACGAACGAAAATCCGAATCTTCAACTCAAACGTCAAATCCGTATTGCTGTACGGGTGCGAAACTTGGTGCACATATGCGGTAACGACGCGAAAATTGCAAGTATTTGTAAACCGCTGCCTGCGGAATATCATCCGCGCTTGGTGGCCTGGCAATTGGATCTCGAATGAGGAACTACATCGCCGGTGTCATCAAAGGGCGCTAGAAATCGAGATTCGGGAACGTAAGTGGAGATGGATTGGGCACACGCTGCGAAGAGATGAAAACGAGATTTGCAGAGAGGCGCTAGATTGGAATCCAGAAGGTCATCGAAGAAGAGGCAGACCCAGAAATTCGTGGCGGCGAAGCCTAGCCGCTGAAATCCGAACTGTCGACGAGAATCTTGACTGGGACCAGGTGAAGACGCTGGCTCCGGATCGTCAACAGTGGAGGTCTTTTACCACGGCCCTATGCACCGGAGGATCGGCGCGGGATCATTAAGTAAGTAAGTAAGTAATAGGCTTCGGGGTTGTGATTCTTAATTTAAATTCAGCTTCAAAATGCGAGATCAAGATCGATGATCGGATCTAGGTTTAACATCAGAGGTAAGGATTTGGATCAAGATGCAGGGACATTCAGAAACAGAATCAGGAATCTGGATCGGGATTAGAATCAGGGTCCAGGATTATGATCAGACTCCAGGATTGACCAGTTGAAATCAGTTTCAGTATCCAAAAATAGGATCCAGGGTTTTTTTTTGTACAGAATTTTTATCCTCTGGGATGATAAGATCCAATTTACAAAATCAGCATCTGGTACCAGAATCCATGGTCAGAATTCTGGATCAGGAATGATGATCGAAGAAAAGATTGCAGGATCCCAGATAACATAAAGTTTCCAGAAGATAAATCTAGAATCAGGATCCGATATAAAGATCAGAATCTATTTAACTTATTTCGGAGAAATTCACTTTAAATTTGCCAATCAATTGTTAAAAAAAAAGCTTTCCACAACTATCACGCACAATAACTGATGCGTGAAAATTCAAAATTTTGTCTTTCGATTTGATTTAGGCACTCCATCTAGATTCCAGGAACAGCTATTCCGATTCCAGGAGCGAGTGCATGTATCACTAACGAATGTTGGTTCGAGTAAATATTGACCCTCAACGAGTTTGATAGGATTGTAGGTATCCTTGTCGTCGACGTCGTCGTTTGTCGTCAAATGCATCGTCCTACACAAGATGGCGCATTTCGCGAAATCGTTGGTGGGCACAGACACACACACATACACACACACAGATACATTCATGCAAACACAAACGATGATTTGATACGGCAAACAAGATTTTATATTTTCCTCTGGCATGGTGCTGCCATTTTTTTTTTCAATATCGCTCCATCGGCGTTATTGGCATCACATAAGCGCGGGCGGGACGAATTTTTTTTTTATTTCTCGTGATCGGGAAGTTTTTGCCGATTGTGGGACATGGAAATCACCTGATTGAAAAATGGGACAAATAGAATATCTATAGGTAGCGTAGCACAAAACGAAGGGATTCTGAGGGGCACGGGAGGAAAAAAAAAAAAGAAGCCCGTGTTTGGGAAAATGTTCACATGGAATAACAGTTTCTCTTCCAACATTCGTAAGTTTGAACGACACGTGGACGCATGATGAAAAAAAATCAACCCCCAATCGGGCCGTAAGGTTTGGTTAAAGAATGAAGGAGAATTGGGGTCCAGAGAGGTTGGTTTGGAAAATTGAACACACCGGAATCGATTCGGATGGAAAATCTGAATCGCGAACAGTTATACTTCGGAGGTTTTTTTTCGCTCTCTCATCCACAATCCACCTACCTACATTTTATTTGAGATTCCATTCCGATGGGATATCGAAATCATATGCATGAATCGTGTTTTCTGATGGACTTATACATGTATTGGGACCGGGGTTCGAGTTTTTCATTCATTCCTCGTAATAAAGTGTTTTTTTTTTTGTTGTTGCCCCTCTACCGGGAGATGCATTCAATCGAACAAACGGATATGTTCGAGCGGTTGTTCCGTTCAGCCCGGATATTCTGACATGGATCGGCTGTCGGATGCTTGATCCGGAATGTCCTTTTGTCGGACGATGTATTATTTGGGCACTGGGCAGCTTTAACGGCTTAGCCGAACTGGAAATTTTCTCGGTTCAACTGGTGATTACCAATTGAAAAACGTTATATTGGTAATTATTGATTGAATGGAAGCAACAAATTGCTAATCGTTTAATTATTTGAAATTGACTCATGAATGAATCTTTAAAAAAACTGAAAAATTCAGTTAACAACACAGATCTCTGATTCATAACCCATAGCCTTCATTTTTGCTTTCGAACGAACTTGAGTAAGTACGAAAGATTTAGGTTTCTGGATTCTGCTATTGGAAAAAGTGTACTATTTTTTAATAGTTTTTGAGTTTTTGGGTGACATTGTTGTATCATAATAGTATTATTTTGTAACATAAATGATTTTTTTTGCATCATTTTCGTTCCGATTACGAAAGGGTGATTTAAAATGGTGACATTTCTTTTCTCATACAATTTTTTTGTACACGTCTCAAAGTCCTTGCGCTCATTCAACCAAATCTTTTAAACAAAACGCTGATACTTGATGGCCCAAAAAATATTTGACAGACATATGAGAGACCCGAGAAAGAAGAAAGACGAAAATTTTGGCGGTTTTTGGGTTTCCATCAGAGATGCCAACTGTTTTTCAGAAAAATCTGGATGATTTTGAAAAATGTCTGGTATATTCCAGATGGTAAACTTTATTCATGACGACTTTTTTTTTGGTCACCAAACCACAATATTGCATACTTGATAAAAATCATACATAAAGCTTGCAAATTGCTCGGTTTTATCCGGGGTTGCTCGGATACTTGGTACAAAATTTGGAAAAAGTCCGGTTCGGATCATTTGTTTGGATTTTATTAAAAAATTCCCGGATTTATTCACTTTATTTACCAAATCAAAAAAACGTTGTCTTGGAACAATGTTTAATTTATGTTTGTATGTATGTTGATAATCCACCATGGGTGCACGGATTCACCGCAGTTTGACCAAAGTATGGAATCATATGTATTATTGAGTAATATCTTTAAAAGTCCAAGTCTGCGAGATGTTTGCTATCCATCAATATACACAAAACCATACACGCAAAAAGTGCATTTTCACACCCTGCATTCTTCACTGATTTTCACATTCGGAAGCTCTTTTCTCTTTACTCTTTAACTAAACCTAAAATAACATTTTTTTTTTTAATTTTCTGTTACCTTCTAACCCTCCTAAATATCTTAAGCACGTTTTCTCGACACCATTTTAGTCGGTTCAAAATTTCTTGGATAAAAAGAAGACTTAATGTTAAATCTTTTTGAAAAATTACCTTGGAATTCTTGTTGAACGGCTTAAGCTAGCTTCTATTTTGGCGAAGCTTACTTGAACCAATCTTTCCTGAACATTACACTTTTCCTATCACTGTCACACCATAGGCTGCGGATTTTTAAAGCTTGAAACTACGTCAGGAGCAGCTATAACCATTGTAAAAAATCTTCTTAAGTGCAAATGCCATTCAACTTGGCTTGCTGTATCATAGCCAATTTTCCACTCTCTGGAGCCACGATCTAGTTTCAAATTTATGTAGGTAACGGTGGATTGGTTTCCTACAACAATGGTAAGCTGCACTTCTCAAATCCGACAGTGCGCTGTGTAAATCCTACCGTTATCTTCTACGATTTGTAGAGCACTACACTTCCTTCCGAAATGCTCTACACTCGTTTCCGAGTACAGCCGAAGCCAAGTGCCGAGCAAAAGCGGAGCCCCAATAGCAACACTACTGTGTGAGAAGGAGAAATCCCGAAACACACAACTGAAGTGCATTTTTTTTCCTTCTCTTCCTACCACAGTAGGCAAACAAACAGCACGAAATGATATTGCTTCTTCTTCTTCCTTATTTTGTTGGGAAAGAACCAAACCTACTGGGTTGCTTTAGCGCTACTCCCCTACACTTAATGTGATGTTTTTTTTTCTCCTGCTCTCATCCTGGCGAAGCCTTCTCTGCTCTTTGATTGGGTGTACGCCCGGCGTCTTAACAGAGCATGGCAAGTGTTTTAGAATGAAAAGTTCATTGAGTTGCATTTTTCAAGCCACTCGGGGAGAAATGGACAACCATGCCTAACACGAATGAAAAAACATGATGAACGTTACCATACCCGAGGGTGAATTGAAAAATAAAAACAGATGGTTTTTTTTAGTATGTTTTGAATTTTGATGAATAAACATTTTCTTCACCACGCATCGACTCGGAATTTCAGCAGACCGAGCATACGGTCGATTACTTCGGTCTTGCCGCTACTTCTGTCAAATTGGTGAAGGGATCAGTGCTGTTAAAGGTTCCGAGTAGACCGGTTACACTCGGCAGCTTGAGCATCACTGAGTGCTTCACCAATTCGAAAGAAGTAGCAGTCTATTTGCTCGCTCGGCTAAAATTCCGAGCCAATGGGTGGTAATCAGCGTGGCCAGATCTACAGATTAAAACTGCTCGAAATCTATGGATTTTCAGCGTTTTCTACGGATTTTCTGCGGATTATCGAACAAATTAAAGGGATACTACGGATAATCGAAAATTTGAACTGACTACAAAAAAAGGTTATCTAATCCTATTCAACCAAAATTATAATGCTTTTCGTTTTATCTCAAGATGCAGCAAATGAGGTGAAGCGACAAATTTGGGACAAACGCATAACAATTTGGTGGCAATCACGATGTTTCCTTCGAATCAACAAACCATATCCAGTTAACTATGTTGACCGGAAATGCGCCTCCAAACAACGAGTTTTAACCAGACTGCACATTGGACACACCAGACTTACTCATTCATACCTGTTTGAACGCAACAACCCGCCAACATGCTCTTATTGTGGTGTCTCTTTAAATGTTCAACATATTCTCATCGACTGTAAAGGTTACCAGGAAATTCAGAAAAAAATCATCATAACAGGAACTATTAACAAAGTTTTGATCAACGGTACAGAGAATGAAAAATATGTGATAAAAGTTTTAGAAAAAGCAAAATTGTTTGAACTTATTTAGTTTGTAAGTACATCTTTGGAGACAAATTTTCAAAGACACGCTCGTAGAAGTGGTAAAATGTCTCTTATAAACTAAATAACAACAATAATAATTTTCGTTTTATTAAATCTATCCATGTGAGCGGTTTGAAATCTGGTTACGCTGGTGGTGATAGAGAGACAAGAGAGATCCATAGGAGGCAAAAACACATGCGAGCAGGGTTGCCAATATTTTTTTTCCCGAAAATCAGGGAGCTTGAAAATAAAAATCAGAAAAAAACAGGCTAACAAAAAATGATCGAGTTGAGTGCCTTCTCTGGTCACCGATGTAAAATGTTGTGGTACTTATAAACAGTATTGCTCATAATTCCTTTAAATTAGCTACATGCTCACTGTCACTGTCATGTGATATTTGTTGTTTTCATGCCTTTTATTCATATTTCCTATCACAGATTGACCAGCCATCAAACGTTTAGCTGACGAAATTAAGAGTTTTTCAAATATGTTAAATATATGTGATTCAGCTGTTGTTTGAAAGTTTATCATTTTTGACTTGTTTTATTGAAACTGTAATATTTGAGGTACTAATCAAATTCTTTTGCAAAAATTTCTTGACAGTAGTTCTGGTGCGGTTAAGCTTAAATGTGGCAGATTTGAGCTAAGGAATTTTAAATCCCAATCCGTTGCATAATTACGTCAATATCTAAAAACAAGAAAAAGTTAATATGGACGACCCCTTTTGCAGACCATTTACCTACACCAAATTTGACACCCTTAAACTTTCCGTGTGGCAATTTTCATCAAAATCTGATGAATAATAACGTCAATATCGCAAAAACAGTGATTAGATAATATGGACGACCCTTTTGGCCGCCCCGTTATACAAAATTTGATACTTGAAATGAGCTGCTCGTCTATTAAACTCCACATGCGTGAGTTTTCATTGAAATCCAATGTGCAATAATGTCAGTATCGCAAAAACAGTGAACGGATAATTTTTACTACCCCTTTAGCCCTTACAGCAAATCTGATACCTGAAATTGATTATCCGTCTCTGTAAACTTCCGTGTGCCAATTTTTATCTATATTCAATCTATAATAACGTCAAAATAGCAAAATCAATTAAAAGTTCGTATGGACGACCCCTTTGGCCAACCTCTGCCACGAAGTTGTAGAATTGGAATCAATTGTTCGTTTCTAAAAACTGCCGTGTGCCAATTTTTCATCTCAATCCGGTGTATAATAACGTTATATGGACGATTCCTTTTGCCACCCCTTTTAAAAAAAATCTGATACCTGAAATCTAATGGACATCCCTTGAAACACACATGCGCAAATTTTCATCTGAGTCCGATCAATAATAACGTCAATATCGCTTAAGCAATATTTGTGTTATGTGGACCGAAATCCGATAATCTAAAAACATTTTTCATCAATCCTGGTCCTAATGAGCACTTATGCCATACTTCAGCTCTTAAGGTTTTAAAGCGGTTGAGCCTATTGAAGACATACACACAAACGAACAAAAAAAAAACAAACGGAAATAGCTTTTCACATGTAAACAGTATTCGGCATCGCTAACTGAAAAATTAGCGCCGCTAATAAGAACGCTAACTCATTTTAAGTTATCGATCGCTAATTAAATGCGCTAAATGTGCCGAAAAAGTTATCGCTTTAAGCTTAAAGCGCTAATCGCTAATCGCTGACTGTTGACCAACATAAAGGCCGGAACAAACCTCCAATTTTTTTTTTTGTCACGCCCTACTCTCCTTCGATGTTCCAGTTCCCCAGGGGGAATAAATCAAGTTTCATATTTAAACTTAGATAAATTTATCGAATTTACATACAATTATATGAGCAGAGCAAAAACTGTCAAAGATGGGAATTTTCATAGCTCTCTAAAAACGAATTTTCGAACAATTACTAGAGCAAAAGAACAGAATGTGGAAGATGGGAGCTATATCTCTTTTTTTAATCTAAATTTTGGTTAAAAATTTACTCGTTTTATCGGTTTTGTGCAAAGTAGATGGTATGCAATTTCGTTGCGAACAATCTTTTGTGCAATTCATTCCATTTTGATGTTTTTAACATTATTTTACATCACCATCATTTAAAATCTTTAATCTGTTCTCCTCTTTTCCAAACTTGCAGGAGCATTGTCAAACGTAAATATTTATCAATTTCATCAATGGTGATTTTATTTTATTTTTATATAAACTGATCTGTAAACTCTCTAAAAAACTGTATTGTGAAAAGTCAATATTTCAACTATTTGAAAACAAATGTTGATCAAGGGATGTTAAAAATAGTTTTATACTAAATATTATTAATGTTGCGAAAAAAAGTGCATAAAGAGAGTAAAATGGCACTTAATACATCTTTCCTCTAACTCGAGTAGTATGCATTCCTCCAACTAATCCAATTAACCAATCAGAATGATGCACAATGTCACCTAAACTTGATTAATGACAAAAAGTTTATTCTGTCACTAATAATTTGGCAGATTGATACACATATATGGGAGTTAGCGGTCTTCAATTAGAGGAACCAAAAAATAGCGGAGCTTTTCAATTCGCTAGATGAACCAAAACTTAGCGGCAGAATTAAACCGTTAATGAAAAGTTAGCGGACTAACTAGCGAATAGCGGATTAGCGCTTTTGTGCCGAACACTGCATATTAAAACAAGTACTGTTACATATAAAGTCACATATATTTTAGAAATGTAAAATTAACTCAGATAAAGCTACAATAGGACAAAGCAACTAAATTCATATTTTCCCGAGGTACCAAAAATTTGAAAACAGGTTTGGAGGCGTGTTGGATGCAGATCCCTGCAACGTTACGCGATTTGTCTATGTATCGTGTGACAAACATCTTTTGAAGTCTTGGAGAATCTTGTTTTTAAGCTTTTTTTTCCTCAGATTTAAGCTTTTTTTGCCTTGAGAGCATAGCAGATGAAAGCTCAAATATGAAGAAAAAAGCTTAAATCTGTCGAAAAAGGGGAAATCTGAGGGGAAATCTGAGAGATGTGCTCCACACGGTTTGAAAAACATTACCGGAATGTGCCTACAGTCAGATCCCTACAACGATACAGGATTTGTATATGTACCGTGTGATCAACATCCAACCTCCCGGCAATAGCTTAGCTTAGCTTAGCTTAGCTTGATTGACTACTCACATCCACCTTTTATCATTGAACTCGAAATGCATAATAAATTTAAAAAATATTAATTATCTTTTTATTTTGTGGCATTCGTATCTCACTTCATTTAAGAGTATCATTAAAACTATACTGTAATTGAAACACATATTTAAAAGATGTTGGTCACACGATACATATGGCGTATTTTTTTTTGATTCCGGATTTGGCTCTGGAACCGTCCGAAAAAAAACGACTTTCGGATTTCGAGCTATTCCATACGTAGGTGTGCGTGAGAACGAGCGCAATGTTTACATGCAGTTGTCATTTTGTTCTCCTTTCTGGATTTCTTCAAGCGGTTCCGATTACCTTTTTTCGTGTCCGGATTGCACTGGACAGCAGATAGTACGATTTTGCTTGGCTGAGAGGTTCAAAATCGCGGCAATAATCATTTTACCGTTCATTATTTGAACTATTTTGCTTTCAGCCAAAAACAGCTGTTTAATGTTTTGACAAAAACGTTGAGAGTATTGGTGAACTTCTCGCAAAACTGACGCAATTCTTCTCAGGGCGTCTCCGTCCGTTTTTCGAGCGGACCTAGGTTGCCTCTACAGCAATAAATGAACACGATGACAGCTGCAGTTAGAGCTAACCTAGGTTACACACAGACACACACACACACATACACACATCAGATTTAGTTACTCTAATCAGCACAGCTCAAATCGTTATAAACTTTTGGCGTTTCAACCGTTCGAAAAAATGTTTTGAACATTATATATACCTTAAGCTACTAGTTTTCTCATTATTAAGAATGAAAGAAAAAAAAATCCGAAAAAACATGCCTCAGGAATACTGCTGTAGTTCGTATATTTCACGTCCAAAAACATTTTCCTTATGCCTTATATGGAAGCTGAAGTTAATTTCTACATCATGAAGCCAAGATTTATTTTTTTTAAAAAAAATTTCATGAAAGGGTCACAAAAAGTTTCAAAAAGTGGTCTGAAAAACCTACTTTTCATTCTATTACTAGTAAAAACTGTTTGAGCGATGATAGAGTTTTTGATAAATATGATTACAAAATTTATTCTAATTCCAACATTTTGTTGTCTTTAGATTTTCGGTGCAACAGAAATTGAATTTACTGGAATTTTTCAAAGTTGACTACTTTGCGCGAATTTTTTACAAATTGAAATTTCATCTGTTTTTGTGGTCCACCGTTAGGTTGTACCCGGATTTTTAGTGCTTTTACTTTGTTTGGACCAATAAAAAGTATATTCATTGGAAAGCACATTTAATCTACATTGTAGTGAGGTGCAACAATTCACGCTGTGAGATTTCACAAAAATATGAAAATTATAAACGTAAAATCATTCCTGAATTTCTAGAACCACAAGCAGAACGCGTCCAAGAGAACCTGTTTGTTTGCTCTCCGAAAAGTTACGGTGGGAGGTGATTTGGGCACAGAGCCAAGCCGAGAGCCGAAATAATGATAGTGTTTATATCATTATCAAACTGCTGAATTTCTTCATTAATATGACGTGAACAGATGAATCATAGATTTTGAGCTGAATTTGAATCCAAAAAAGCAGGCTTCTCATACAAAACCATCAATTTTTTTTTCAGTCAGGCACTATTTTTTTCAATTTTAAGTCGTAGATGGCAGCACTGTTAAACGAAATTTAGATCCATTTTTGAAAATCTGGGAAATTCTATGATCAACAATTGAAATAATTAGAATTGTATCAAGGTCACTTAAAGGTGAATTTCTTGAACTGATTTATCACAATAATGTTGTACTTTGCGATGGAATTTGATAGACCAGATAGCTAGCTGTATTTTCAAGTATTGATTATGAATCGGAAGTTGCGTGAGCAGAAACTTCGGCGGTTGTATATTCCTGTTCTGGTGAGTATTATAAAATCCAGACAAGCTTTCTTCAGCGTGAACTCCAAAAAAACTGTGAAAACTACCTAGAAATGATGATTATGGGTCTAAATAAACCCGTCAAATTAATATTGAGACCTAATTTGGATTTATCCGCAAGTTAGTGCTGCCATTGAACTTGAAACTCGAAAAACTGTGGTTTACTGAAAAAAAAGTTTTTGCACTCCTACCTGATGTTCTGATTCAAAATGAACCCAGAAGGTTTGTTAATCATTTCACGTCATGTATAGGAAGAGACTTTAGCAGATTGATGATATATCATAGCTTAAATATGAAATTCCTTAGCGCTAGAGTAAAGTTGCATGTTTTTCCGGTTTTATACGGGTTTGCCCGGATACTTTATACAAAATCTGGAACAGTTCGGCCCGGCCTTGTTAGCCGGATTTCATTGAAAAAAGACCGAATTTCGCCCGGATTTTTTCACTTTATTTGGCAAATCCAACAAAAACAACAAGATGTGTTGTAAAAATATTGTTTATTCCGCAAAACAAAATTTTTCGAGCAAGCTTAGCAAAAATAATAATGAAAGGTTTTTTGTTAGCCTTAAATTCGAATAAAAATATGTCGATGAGTTTCAGTAACGAATAATTTTTTTTCAATTTTTTTCTTGAAGGGTTTTGACAAAACCTGCCCGAACATTGCCTGTATTTTAAAACGTCAATTTAGAAATAAAACTTCCGGATTTAAATAACATTTTCTAGATTTGCTCGGCCCAGATACGTAATGAAAAAATTATGGCAACCTTATGCTAGAGAGAAAATTCTTAAAAATCCCTATAAAACCTTTCCATACTAGAAAACGCCCAAAAATACAGTTATCTATTCAAAAAATTCGTTGAAGCATTATAATTTAATTTTACACCGTAAATTTCAAGAAAAATGTTGATTTTTGAGGAAAACCATCACAAAACATATACTTATTTCGCACTTAATTTCATATACAGTACCGTTCATAATGGTTTAGAAATTGGAGGCACGCACACTGTCACTTCAACTTTCAACTGCCATAACTTTTTACTTTGATAATAATTTTTGATCAAATTGTTTGCGTTAGATAGATCAACTATCACACTATTATACCACAAAATTTGAGCTTTCAGGAGTTTGTGTGGCTTGAGATACAGTAATTCTACAAATATCGGACTTTTTGGACTTTTACCATTCAAACTGCAATATTTCAGAAACTGCGCTACATATTTTATTGAAATTTTGCAGAGTGATTGTAGAAATATAAAGCTAGCATGTCTGAAGTTTTTGGAAAGTTCTATCGATGGGATCAAAAGTTACGCGAGGTACAATATTTCAGGCATGAAGCTGAAAATGCGATTTCTATAGAATTTTGGACGATTCATGAGAACAATATCCTTTCCATCCACAAATCAGTCACAAAATGTCTGTCAAATTAATGAAGAAAAGAAAAAACGGAATAAATGATCTTTTTGTGTTTTGAAATCAGAATCTCGTGATACTGTTTTGATTTTTTGGTTTAAATCGGTGTACTGGTTGTTAAACATAAAATAGGATTTTCCTATGGAAACAATCGTCCCAAATTCTATAGAAATCACATTTCTAGGTTCATGCCTGAAATATTGCAACTCAAGCAACTTTTGATCCAATCGATAGAACTTTTCAAAACCATCAGACATGCTAGCTTTATATTTCAACAATCACTCTGCAAAATTTCAATGAAAAATACAGCGCAGGTTCTGAGATACTGCAGTTTGAATGGTAAAAGTCCAAAAAGTCCGATTTTCGTAGAACTACTCAGGCCACACAAACTCCAGATAGCTCAAATTTTGTGATATAATAGTATGATAATCTATCTAACAGAGGAAATATGATCAAAAAATATCATCAGAGTAAAAAGTTATGGAAGTTCAAAGTCGAAGTGACAGTGTTGGTCTCCAACGCCAATTGCTTCATCTAAAAAAAATAAATTTATTCTTGATTTATCCGAACAGTTCAAAACAAGTTGTAGGAGAAAATTTAAATGATTTTAATCATTCATATTTTAATAAGCGGAACACATAATGTCACTTTTCTTGTTTCGCTCACTGTATATAGTCTAACTCATCTTCATATATTTGATGATACCATCAATCTACACCAGACACATTGCCAACCAAGCCTGTACGTACATGTATCATTTTCCAGGAAAAGTCATACGTTTGTCAACTTCCCCGAGCTAATCAGTAGTTATTCCCTTGGCTGATCCAACGTCAACAATGCTTCTCAGATCCCACATCGATTATCTTTTAATTAATTTAATAAATCGTGTTTGTAGGAACATTGCTCATCTGGTCACGGTGCAATTTAATTTTCTCAAAGTGTTGTTTCGAAAAATTGAGTGCCTTCTTGACAGCAACAAGATGACTGCTAAGTGTACATCGACAATTAATTTTCAACTCGTTTTTCACGGCCTTTTTTCTCAGCAAGTTTCCTCCTTCTCGGTAGGCCCAAGACAGGAAAAACTCTTGATAGCGATGGTGATGAAGATGATGATGATGCCAGAATCTTAACAATCAATTAGATTCTCGTATATGTCTCTTCCCTCTTTCCCAGCTTTGGGACGGGAAATCTTTCCTTGCTTTTCCCCGTCTCAATTTCCCAGAAAATGAATTATTCACTTACTGTGTGTTTGAACGAACTACTCAGCTCAACTCAACTCAACTCAACTCTGCACTTCTCCCCCCAATGGTGATATAAACTGGTTACAGACATGTGATTTGGCAAGTGGGGATTTTTTTTTATTATCTGACGGGTTTGCGCCGGGGGTCTTCAGATTTTCCCCAAAATTGAAAATTTGGTTCATTTTTGCGACTTAAAAACACATGTATTTTTTCAGATTTCTAACATTTTTATTTTTTGAGTTAGCTTCGGTTAGATTTTTTTGTCAATAAAAAATAACCATTTTTCAAAGCTACATAACTCTGTTATTTTTCAACGGAAATTATAAAATAGCACATCAAAATGCATTGGAATTTTATCAGCTTTCCAAATAAAATAGTTGCTAAAAAATAAATAAAGACCTTCAATATGAAAAGTTGTATATAAACTTTAAATGGCGTCTAAAAGTACCGTCTGCACCACCGAATATTTTGCAAAAAATACCATTGAATAGCTCAATTTATGATGCAACTTTCATCTGAAGACACCAAAGTGGGCCATCAATACCCTGAAGAGTTATGAAAGAAATAATGACGATAAATCTCTTTTTTTGCATGGAAAACAAACAATGGTCGAACAACTGCACTCACATATGGAGGTAGCGCGCACTTCTAACAACATGGAAACAAAAGAACTTGCCAAAGCAGGTAAAAAACACTATTTTTTGTGCCCTACTCGCATAACAGTCCCATATGAATTTTCGTCATTTTAGGTCAACATAGGGATTCAAAATAAACATTAAAAAATGAGGTTTTGTTCTACAAACTTCGAAAAAAAAAACATTTTGTGGCTGTCCTATATGAAATACACTCGAATAACGGTTCTATATGTGAAATACCACGGATTTGGTTACTTTTCAATGCTTCTTTCGGCTAAATAGTCTTTGATTTATAGCTTTGAATAATTTAAAAAAAGAAAGTGGCTTGGTGAGAGAAAAATATTTTGTATAGGATTGTAATGCGAGTAGATTTGAAAAAGGTTTCAAATATGGTCGATAAACAGTCCCATAATGAATAAAAATGGTGCTCTCGACCTTACCAATACCCCATTTTGGAAAATTTCAGGTCTTACGATTTATTATGACGACCGAGAAACGATTTTTGTTTATGCCGAAAGTGGTGATCACAATTTAAGAATGCATTCCAAAACAGGAAAAGCTGATTTTCTCGCTTGCTTGTTGTTGCATATGGAACTGTTATGAAAGTAGGGGCGGTAGAGTGTTGCAGCTTAACTGACTTCATGTTATATCCAAAAATCTAATAACGTATTCTTTTATACCCAGTTTTGCACCAGGTCACAATAAGTTTTGCAAATTTGGCTGTCATTTTTAGAAGTTTATGCGCTCAGTTTGGCATCCGGAATTCTCCAGATTTGATTTAAAATGGACGGTGGAACACTGAAGATTCGTTTGTGAGCGATCGAGGTAGCAAAACACTGACGACGAATTATGTTCGTTCTAGTATGGTAAACTTCAAAACTGGGCGAATGGAGAAAACAAATTCGGTTAAAAGATTATATTTTCAATTTCATATTACCTACAATGGGAATGATGCTTTTAACAGCCTGGGCTGGCCATACTGAGCACTTAGATTATTTCTACATTTGTGCCACACTCTTTGTTTTTGATCAATGGAAATGGATTTTGGTGTCCAGTGCTTAGCTCCCGATATCAAAACTATGTAAAGCACGTCTATATTTCATTTTTTAATCACATTTTTGTGATTCCAAACACAGGAACTGAACCTTATATTTTTGGCATTGATTATGCTTCACAATGATCTTTGATCGAAAAGTTAATAAGTTATATAGCATATGACCTGACCAGGTTGTAAAAGCAACATTTCCATTACTTGTTATATCACATTAACAATACGATACTAAGAATTTTGGTTAAAATTTAAAGTCAGTTATGCTGCAAACACTCTACAAAGAACGAAAAAGTAGTGTTTTTTACCTGTTTGGCAAGTTCTTTTGTTTCCATGTTGTTAGAAGTGCGGGCTACCTCCATATGTAAGTGTAGTTGTTCGACCATTGTTTGTTTTCGTCGCAAAAAAAGAGATTTATCGTCATTATTTCTTTCATAACTCTTCAGGGTGTTGATGGCCCACTTTGGTGTCTTCAGATGAAAGTTGCATCATAAATTGAGCTATTCAATGGTATTTTTTGCAAAATATTCGGTGGTGCAGACGGTACTTTTAGACGCCATTTAAAGTTTATATACAACTTTTCATATTGAAGGTCTTTATTTATTTTTTAGCAACTATTTTATTTGGAAAGCTGATAAAATTCCAATGCATTTTGATGTGCTATTTTATAATTTCCGTTGAAAAATAGCAGAGTTATGTAGCTTTGAAAAATGGTTATTTTTTATTGACAAAAAAATCTAACCGAAGCTAACTCAAAAAATAAAAATGTTAGAAATCTGAAAAAATACATGTGTTTTTAAGTCGCAAAAATGAGCCAAATTTTCAATTTTGGGGAAAATCTGAAGACCCCCGGCGCAAATTGTCAGATAATAAAAAAAAATCCCCAAGTGACTTATTTCCTCCGAATAAACCGCTAGCTGGAAGATGGAACAGTTTCGGGGCCCAGCTTGAATAAATACCATAAATTGTGCCGGGTTTATGGAAGCATTTATCATTATTATCGCTGAGCGCACTTCCCCAAAGCCTGGCTGGCTCGAGTTTGCTGGAGTAAGTTCCTACATAGTTACGATGAGACTCTCCTCAGGGGTGTGAAAAACTGGCCGGGAAGCAGTTCTTCAAAATATATGTACATATGTATTCACTTTGTACGAATCATATCGTGGGAAAGCCTTCGACTGATTAGCCAGTGCTGCAAGAAAATTCAAATCGTAAAATATTAGCTTTTCAAAATGTGTTTTAAATAGCTTGATCTAGAATTCGCTCTTAAAAATCCTTTTCTTCCACAGTCACTGGACCCTTTAATTACAATTTTAATTGAGATGATATCTGTATTCAAGGATTTCTCTGGCATCACTGAATGACTACAAAGCAAAAAGAATCGACATTGCCTAGGAAACATTCAGATAGTTAGGCGCTATCATTACCCTATCCCATTCCAAAATCTAGCCAGTTGAATTTGACTCGATAAAAAAAAAGATGAATGAGCTGAGAGAGTGAAACTTTTTTCCGCTATCTGCTGCGTCACACTAAGTCATTTTCATCCTTGAACACCCATTATACCGGCTCGGGGCCCAAACTTGGTGGAAATATTTTTTTGGCCAGTTCAGCCAATTTTCCTCCGTTTCCCTCCAATAGGAGAAAAATTGCAACCTTCGACTTTCGGTCAGCAGGCCTCCGAATGATAACGATCCTTCTTCTTCGGCCGAGGCCTCGACTCGGCAGGATGTCTCAAAAGCCTGCAAAATTGGTAACAATTATCCGGGACTTATGGATAGGAATAAATCAAAATTATGGCTCCCCGAAACTTGTGGAGTGCTACCACGGCCTTGGGTTTCGTTGCTTTTGAACCGATAGTGGCTTGGCTAGAGGCCGCCGTTTGCAAGAGCCTGGAAGATACCGCACTTTAGGTTTTGTCGTTATTTCCTCAAAGGCACAGCTTCTGTATCTGTGGTTCCTGATTTTTTTTTAATTTGAAATCATTTTCAGCTCGTATGAGACGTGAAGAATGTGCTTGATTAAATTTAATTCAGAAAGTCTAAAAAACAAAAATATACCTGTATTCCACCCTTTAATGCACAGTTATTACTCCCCAGCAACATGTAGAGTTTTAACCACGCAACAAGTTCTAGTTTTGGTTTCATAAGGAGCTTGAGAATTTTAACAAATGTATCAGTGTTAGGTACTTGGGTATTATCTAGTGCGAATTCTCTCGGAAACGTGTGAATATTCTTGAGTTAAAGGATATTCACAAACATCATTTCAAAGATTAAAAGCAATTGACCCATGCTAGATTGCCTGGTTTTATCCGGATTCGCCCAAGTATTTGATATCAAATTTGGGAACAGTTCTGCCCGGCCCGGTAGCCTAGATTTCATCGAAAAATGCACGAATTTATTTCCATTATTTGACAAATAAAAAAAAAAAATTTGGCTGTTATTTTTTTTAAAATAAGCCTCCAAAATGAAATTTTCTGAGCATCTATTTGGGAAAAGCTATTTCTGTGGGTTTGTTGGTTTGTTTGTTTGTTTGTTTGTCAGCCGTTTCTAGAACTAGAGAGCTCAAATTTGGCATGGATGCTCATTAAGACGAGGAATGATGAAAAATGTTTTCAGATTTTCGGATCACCCCTTTTGGAGGGGGTCGTCCATACAAGACAGATATTGATTATATAATGGCTTTAATTTACATCGGATCGTGATGAAAATTGGCACAAAAGTGTTTTCAGAAACGAGCAATTTATTCCATGTATCAAATTTCGGGACAGTGGTCGACCAAAAAGGTCGTCCATATTAATTGTTTGCTGTTATTGCGATATTGGCGTTATTATACATGGGATTTAGTTTAAAATTGGTACACGAGAGTTTTGCGGACGGGTAATCGATGCCAGGCATAAAATTAAGTGCAAAAAGCTGGCAAAAGGGGTCGTCCAAAATAAGCTTTCAATATTTTTGTGATATTAACGTTAAAAAACATTGGGTTGCACAGTAAACGAAAATTACCGAGTTCGGTAATTTTTTTTACCGAAATCATAGCATGTGTAAATCGTTAAACTGTTCGGTAATTTTTCGGTAAAAAATAAACGAACATCGGTAAACAAAAAAAAAAACGAACAGTTTAACGATTAATACATGTTAGGATTTCGGTAAAAAGAATTACCGAACTTGGTAATTTTCGTTTACTGTGTGAGATGAAAATTTGCACATTAGTGTTTTGAGGAACAAGCAATCGATTACAGATATAATATTCTGGGTCAAGGGTTGTCCGAAGGGGCCGTCAATATTGACTATTCATTGTGCTTGCGATATTAACGCTATTGAGATGAGAATTGGCACATGGAAGTTTTTAGGGACGGGAGTTGTTTTCAGGAGTCAAATTTTGTGTCAAGGTTCGGCGAAAGGGTCGTCCATATTATCTGTTCACTGTTTTTAAGATATTGTCTGGATTATGCATTGGAATGTGATGAAAATTTATACATGGAAGTTTTACAGAACAGGGAGTTGATTGCAGGTGTGAAATTTTAACAAAAAGACGGTAAAAAAAGGGTCGTCCATAATAGCTGTCTATGTTTTTGCAACGCTTACGATATTTTGCATCTCATCGTAGCAAAAAATCAAACAAGAGAGTTTTTCATAACAAGAAAATGATTCCTGATTTCAAACTTTATATTAGACGATAGAAAAAGGGGTCGTCCATTATAACTGTTCTATGTTTAAATGTTTAAACAAGAGGTTGGTGAAAAAGGTTGTCCATAAATGTTTTCAATGCTTTTGCAACAATTACGTTATTTTGCATTTCATCGTAGCAAAAAATCAAACACGAAAGTTTTTCATGACAAGAAATTGATTACTAATTTCAAACTTTATATTAAACGATGCAAAAAAAGGTCGTCCATATTAACTATTTTATTGTTTAGCAATAAATGCCTTATTATGATGCATGCTGGTGAAAATTCATTCACGGTTTTTTTTACAAATCAGGATATTGATCCCAGAATATAAATTTTGAATCAGACGACAGAAAAAGGGGTTGCTCGAGCCAGCTTTTAAAGTTTTTGCAATAATTATGTTACTTTGCATTTTGCATTTTCGTCTCGATCCGAAAATCCATACTCGGGAGTTTTGAAGAACGAAGAATCTATTCCTTATTTAAAATTTTGTATCACACGATGGAAAAAGGGGTCGTCCATATTAATTTTTGTATGCTTTAGAATTTTTTTATCATGTATCCGAACAAGACGAAAATTCGTGCATGGGTTTTCATTTCAACGGTCAATCAATTTCTTATTTTGGATTGCAGTTTGGTAGAAAAACAAATAGGTTGCTTCTAACGTTTTTATGCATTTTTTTCCTGATAATGCGTGCCAATTTCATTCAATCACAAACTCTAAGCTTTGAAGCATATAGCGAAACGAAGTTCGTACGGGATCAGCTTGTCTTTAAAAAAAATCATGAAAGTTTTTTGCAAAGCCTTTATTACGATTTGAAATCTGTCGGTATGTTTTGATAAAAAAGTTTTTTTTTTTTAAATATTCTTGATTTTTGTTGAATAATTTCGAGTTGCTCGGATATTGCCCGGATCTTAAGTCATCAATTTCAGATTCAACTTCCCGGATTCTATCAGGTTTTTATATAATATTCTTGGTAAAAAAAATTCTGACAAACTTACGTATGGTGGTTTATCATTATACTTCAATGTGTGTATGGGAATTGGAAAAATGTGCAAAAAATACAAAAACTAAATTCAATTTGTGGAAATTAACAAGATCGTTTTGAAATATATTATAAATTTTGGAAATGATTTTCCAACTTTATTGAGATAGAACTTTCATAAGAATCAATATAATGGCTTCAAATCTGTTCAGTAGTATTTATCGATTAACAATGATATTGTTACCTTCACAAAATTAGCCATTGCTAGAGCTGCTAGAAAAAAGGCATATTTGGAAAGGTTAAATTACGCTTTTTATGTTGTCACGTGAAATGTAGTGTTAAACCTACTAAAAGCGTTTTGTTTACTTCATTTTTCATATACTCAAGGAAAATTTGTTGAAAAGTGTGAATTTTAAAGTACATACCCCTTTTGTTTTTAGCAACATTCAATTTTGGCGACATCCGATTTTGGCAACATCGGATTTTGACACATGTGGCAAAATAGAACGGTTTTTAGAAACAACATTATCTTATAGTTTTAACTATAAAATGACCAATATAATGTAGACAAATTCCATAAATATGTTTGGACGTTCTCTAGTCGTGTCTAAATAAGATGACGAAAGCAAAAATAAAAAAAAAGAACTCAAAAGTGACAAAAAATAAAAATTTCATGAAATCGAAAAACGAACCAAACCAATGACTAAAAATGAGGAAAAACCACTTAAAATAATGAGAAATGACAGTAATACCAAAGATAACAAAAATAATACAAAACTTTTAAACAAAACAAAAAAAGTGTTAAATACCGTAAACTGGGGGAACTTTGATCAGCGGGGTAACTTTGATCAACATGAAATTTTTGCAGATAATCATTATTAACTAAGTATGAAGTAAATAAATCTGAAAACTGTTTACTACGTTTGAAAGTGTGTAAATTAAGTTACAAGTAAGCTTAATTTGGTTTTTATTAGGAGATTTTTTATATTACTAAAAATATAATTTTAAAATCTTAAAATATTTGGTTTTTTGAAGGCTCACAAATGAACATCTCTCCTGGTCAAATTTAAGCATTCAGGAGCAAATGGGTTGTTTAATGTTAAAGTTTAACTTTTTTCTTGGTTTAGATTAAGTTTAAGTGTTATTTTTATGGTCATTCTTTGATAATTTTTGGATATTGAAAAAAAAACGATCATTTTCCTTCAAAAAGACCCTATAGAAAAAATGGCTAAAAACCCTATCAAATGGTTAAGTTTGAAGAAAAAAAGAACTTGGGAACAGTACGGAGACTTAGAGATTTGCATGAAGGTAAAATTTTATTTGATTTTGAGGCCAAAAATTTTGAGAAAGGTTTGTAATTTTTGTCCCTAAATGTATGCAGCAACATTGTCCTTGTTTTGAGTATATTTGTTTTTGAAAAAAAAGTTGAAAAGTTCAATTGAGTCCAAACAAAAAATTACTGTTAACGATGTTTTGAGCCTTCTGTGCTAAATGGCATCAAAACAATAAATTTGAAGATGTTGAGATACGTAAAAACCATATAGTGATCAAAGTTACCCCAGAACTCGTAATCTGGTTTTGTAACAAACATTTAATTAAAACCACCAATGTCGTTTGGATTTACTTCAATCAATGATCATTTTTAATACTCCACACCTCAGTAAGGGTTTTGAAGCTTTTAGGTATTACGAAAAACAACCCCTTCCAAAATATTCAAAAATGAATGAAAAAAGTGATCAAAGTTCCCTCAGTTTACGGTACATCAAACACTTGATAAAAAAATGAAAAATGGCTTGAAATGATCGGAAATTGATAAAAAGTTACGTTGGTGATCATAAAAATAGTTGTTTTGTAGTAGAGACTCCGCTCCTTTTTTGGCAACATTCGATGATGTATAATGAAATCTTGTATCCTAAGTAGCGTGGCATAGCCCGTTTGCAGCGAACTATCGCACACCAAAACTTGAACCGAATTCCCTAATTATTAGCTCTAGACTGCCTTCTAGTGGACTATTTCAAGGGAGTGAAGGTACAAGTAGAGTGAAGGTATAAGTAGAGTAGTAGAGTACGATTCGTCTGGAAAAGGATAGTTTGTTTCCACCGAAAGAACAGTTTATCACCAATAAATAAGGAGATCCATAAGCGTTCAATGATTCAAGGTGGATGTAAGTAGTCAATCAAGCTAAGCTAAGCTAAGCTAATAAATAAGGAGATCCATAAGCCTAAACTACATCACATAAACCAGAACCGAACGGATTTTGAACAATATTGCCTTATAGTTTTTGTTATAACTAGACCAATATAATTCAGATAAGCACCATGAACACGTTTTAATGTTGGGGTTGTGGTTAAATTAAAAAAAAAAACAACATTAAAAAAAATAATAAAGTTCTCAAAAATGACAAAAATGATGAAAATTTCATAAAAATTCAAATTAACTAAAAAATAAAGACTTAAAATTACGAAAAATAACTAAAAAATAATGGGAAAATGCAGCTATGACAAAACATTGAAATATAATAATTAAAAATAAAGATAAATCCATCAAAAACATGATAAGAAAAATACGAAATGACAAAAAAATGGTCAAAAAACGAAAAAAAAAAACTTAAATTAACGAAAAATGGTCAAAAAATTAATAAAAACTTATACAATAGTAGTATAAGTGTACGAATTATTGATGTCTCAGAAAAATTACATGTGTTCAATCTGTTACTTATTGAGTGCAAGTTGAATTGCTTTTGACGGACGAAATTTCTATGTTCATTTTTATATCACTGAAGAATATGCCATAAAATTAAAAGCTTTGGATGAGTTTTCGCAGAAAGTTTGAAGGAAAAACGAAAAAGTTTTCAATCAAAAACTTCATTTTACAACTTGACGAATTTATTACGAAACTTCATAATTTCCTCGAAACTCTTCGAAAAATCCATATTCAACAATAGGTTTAAAAATCCCATTGGGATTTGCTCACAAGTTTCATGGGCTAGCTTGTACATCTGTTCTCTGTGCTATAACTATGCTTAAGTGAGAGGAACATATTATATTTTTTGAAAAATTTGTTCACCATCCAATAGTTTACCAAATGCACTACAATTAATTAGTATATTTCTAGTTGACACCTGTACCAGACACCTCGATGTTTAAAATCTAAAGTTGAAGTTCTGGTCTACAAATACCCTCAAAATTAATCCCACCACGTTTTATTTTTAATAAAATTAATTTAATATTATTTAGAAATGATCCCCATCATCTGTTAATGATTTTTTTTAATTTTTATCCTGTTTTTTTCTTTTCAGGTAATCAACTACAACATCTCATCTTAAATGTGGTAAGATGTGGCCCGTGCGAAGGACTCGTCCATGGGGGGGGGGGGGGGGGGTGTGGACCGGGGTTTTCAAAATCTAAATCCAGCTAGAAATAATAACAATTCCAAAAATGCACAGCAAATAAGCAAATTTATTTCTTAAACAATTTTTTATAGGAATTTCAAAAGCTATTTATCTCGTAATTTTTAAGAAAAAATGATTGTTTTGCTGCATTCGTTTTACTTAAAAAATCCGAGACTGATAGCTGTTAAAAACCTTAAAAAGTCAAATCGAATCAAATTCGTAAATAGAACCATTTTCTTACTCATGCAGATATGACTGTCACGCATAGCCAAAATATAATAAGTTTTACTTTTTGGTTTACAATCAATCAGAATCATTGTTTTAATTAGTGAGATTTTCGGTAAGACATTTATAAATTATTCAAAATGATGATCCTCTTTCCGAACAAGAAATTTGCAAGAAAATAATATCTAAGCAGTATAGTCTGTCAATGTACAGGTTGGATGATGGGGATAAGGAACTAATAGAAGTAAAAATAAAGAATTCCTTGTTTTGTTATTCAAATTGAAAGCACGAATCAAACACTAATTTGCTTGACATTGCACATGCAACATGCTACTTCGAATCATTTTTCGAACTTTTCATATATAATTTAAAAAAAATAGGATCGATTCAATTCGAAGATTTAAAATAATAAACAGTGAAACATTGTTAATTTTAGAGCATAAAATTTGAAGTTGAAAATTTTTAGCTCTGAGTCTTTTGGAATATTAGGTCCTGGATAGGATAAAATGAAGAAATTATGTTATCCCATAAAAAAATAAGATTTATAGTTCTACAAGTAGATTATGGACAAACTTATTAATAATATTTAAAAAAAAAATTAAAAGTTTGTTTTGAAAATTCAATAAAACTTAATAAACGATTCTTTAAAATTCGGTTAATTTATTTGGAAATAAATACAACATATGATAATGAAAAAGATAAGTCTTTTATTACAATTCAGAATGATATTTTTCACTAAAAACATCTTGACATTTTTAAAACTCCTTTAAAGAAATGAATAAATTACTCAAGGAAACAGCTTTTGGAGCCTTTGATTGAAAAAAAGATAGATTTTAGGATTCTAAACTCTTATCTTTTGTCAGATTTTATCTGGAACCTCTAGTTTTGGTTATATGACGTTAATGAGTTTTAAAAATGAAGTTTAGTTCAGTTTTGAGTGCAATCAATCAGTGGTACTGATGAGCTAACAATAAATACTCACATGAAAAAAAATTGTCTTGAACTTATTTATTATAATTATTCAATCTAGAAATAATATTTTGATTAATATGTTTAAAACTATTCTTAAAAAGATAAATTAATCCTTTTTTTAATTTCTAAACTATCATAGTATTACTGACATTACTGAAGAAATTTTGAAAAAAAGATTTTAATCATTCAAAACATTTGTCAAATCCTACAAAACGATTTCATGTTTGCTTTAAAAATATTTAAAATTCAATTTGGTTATACACTTTTTAAAAAACTGTTAAATTTCCTGTGTTCAATGGGGTGAAAAAATAAATAGAAATCCTCCATTACTTTTTTCGGAGAAGTTGGAAGTACTCGTGGTCTTTAGGAAGGTTGTTAATCATTTACACCCTTTTATCAATCCTCAAGATTTTGCCAGAGACCGCAGAAATTTTTTAAATGAATATAACCTATTTTCAAAAGTGATTTCAAAGATTAAAGATGATAAAAAAACCAATTAAATACTTGAACCCAAATCAAACAAAATAAATTCCTCAATTCTCGACATTTTGAAAAAAGATGAATTTTGTGTAATTTATCAAAACCCTTTTGAGTGTGAAGTTGAGCATTGAGAAGACCAGGAAAAACAATATTCAAGTCTTAAATTGGTTTCTTGAAAAATATTTCACTTAAGCATATCAAACAGATGAGTAATAAAGTTAAGGATACTAGGTTTTATATTTTTTTTGCAAATTTTATTGACTGTTGTGAGTATTGAAAACCTGTCATATGGCTTATTACTTGTCGATGTTTAAAATTATAGTACGATGCATGAATTTTGAAGTTAAAATGGTTGATTTCGAATACTGAACTTATTTTGTTACACTCCTTAATAAAATCCCATTCATAAGGTAGGGTTTTTGTGTGTCAAGATTTGAGTTTCAATACAAAAGGTTTATTGAATTGCAACTCTTAACTTACACTAAAAAATAAGTTTCAATTCTTGAGGGTCATATAATGTCGGCAAATGAAATGTCTTTGGCCTAGAATGATTTGGGAAAAAAATTCGCCGGAGGCGAGCTAAATTTGTGACATGATTGTTTAAACTTATTTTTGAACACCTTTTGGGATCAAAAAATTTTCGGTTAATAATAGTAAATTAATTTTTTTATCTGAAAATTTTATTTGAAAAAAATATCAACGGCGGGGGGGGGGGGATTTAAACCACCCCCCAAAAAAGAGAAAAAGAGAAAAAAAAGATCTAAATTTTACTCAAGGCTAAAGCTAAAGCGTAGGTACATCTTTCAAGGGTATAATGGTATCTTACTATAATTCAATTCTAACATCACCAGCCTAACGAAAGAGTACTATGTATGCTGTGACCGAGATTTGATCTCATGACCTCTGGCTCAGAAGACTTCAACGCTATCCTCTAGGCCACAATTTGGAGCCAGCATCTTCACTTGCTGCCAGCCAAGGTTCTCGTCAACTGTGCGGATTTCAGCGGCTAGACTTCGTCGCCACGAGCTTTTGGACCTGCCTCTTCTTCGATGCCCATCTGGATTCCATTCGAGCGCCTCTCTGCAAATCTCGTTTTCATCTCTCCGAAGCGTGTGCTCGATCCAGCTCATCTCACGCTCCCGAATCTCGATTTCTAGCGTCTTTCGATGACATTGGCAATGTAGTTCCACGTTGGAGTTCCAGTTGCCAGGCCACCAAGTGCGGATGCTATTCCGAAGGCAGTGATTCACAAATACTTGCAGTTTTTGCGACGTCGCCGCACATGTGCACCAACTTTCGCACCCGTACAACAATACAGATTTCACGTTTGATTAGAAGATCAGGCGTTATCTGGCTACAAAGGAACCGGAAGCACTCAAGTTTCTCAACTTCTTGCCTAGTCACCACGATATAAAAAGTATTTTCTATATTGATTTCCATCGACTTGGTCTTTCCGATATTGATTTTGAGACCTGCTGCCTTGAAGCTTTGAGTGAAGTTGTCGAGTTAGGTTTGAATATCCGGTTCTCAGCCAAGTCAAGGTCGTTCAGCTGCTCCATTATCGAAGGATTCCACGACAATCTTCGGTTTGGTAAACAGTCAACCGATTCAGACAAGCTCTCATCCATACGATGAGAAAGAGTAGAAGTGATAAGATACATCCTTGTGTCACTTCAGCGATTTCCGGGATTTAATCGGACAAGACTCCTTCGTGCAGGACCCTGCACGAAAATGCCTCGTACTGTGCTCCTATGAGATGGACTTGTTTCTATAGGACTCCTCGTCGCCTTAAAGCCGCCCAAAAGTTTTCATAACTCAGTCAGTCGAATGCTTTTTTCAAAATCAACGAACACCAACAGAAGAGAGTCCTGGAACTCGTTGATTTGATCCAGCATTATAAGTAGCGATGTGATGTGGTCCACATATGATTATCCGTGTCGGAATCCAGCTCTTTACCTTTCGGAGTATAGCGTCAATCTCTTGGATCCTGTTCAGGATCAATTTGCAGACTATTTTGAGGGTTGAACAGATTAACGTTATGACACGCCTGTTACCACTTTCTGTCAGGTCTGCTTTCTTTGGAACCTTTACGAGGATATCTTGAGTCCAGTTGCTCGGGAATGTTCCAGAATCCCAGATGTCAGCGAAAAGACGATGCAAAATTTGTGCTCACAAGCTTCGAGCATTCCAGCAGGAACCCTATCATGTCCAGTGCTTCGTTGGATTTCATGTCTCTGATTGTTGTTTCTATTTAGGTCAGCGAGAGCGCTTTAAAGTTGACACCATTAATGCAACTTACTGTTGGCGCTTTGAACAGCGGGTTCTGTTGGCCATCGCTAATCGTGACTCGGTAGAGTTGTTCGAAATGCTTAGTCCAAGCTGCTAGGTCTTTCAGCGGCATTCTGGCATCAGAATTTCCTTGCACCACTAGAGCGGCGAGAATTGTCAGTAACGGGGGATGGATTGAGAGAATTTTCTCTAACTTTACCTCAAATTTACTCATTTTCCCGCACAATTACCCACAAATTACAACAACTTCAATCATTGGCTGCACAATTTGTGTGATCATTGATGTATTTATCTTCTCTCTTCTCTAAGGGCTGCGATTCTTTCTCTCTTTTCGGCTAGAGAGTTTGTCCAGGCTGTCTTGTCTCGTCTACAAGCTCGTTTAACTGCCTCTTCTAGCTCCGCATAACGTAAGAGGGCGGCTCCTTTGCCTGACCCGGTACATGCCTGCTGAATTCCGACTTTCGCTTTTCTCCGGTTATCGACCATCCTCCAAGTTACATCTTCTTCCACAAACTTTACCTAAAGTACCATGGCTCGTCGTGATGAAGGCATTCTTGATTCCACACCACTGTTCTTCGAATGTTCCGTGTTTGCAAGTTTCTAAGTATAATAATGGAGCTAAGTGATTTTATTTTTAATAATCGTTTTATGATCAATTTGAACTCATTCATCTTCCTGAGTCGCACAGCTCAAAATGAAAGTAATTTTGAAAACATTATTTCATAATTACAAACTTAGTCAATCCAACCATAAACAACAAATTAAAAATTCGTAAAATGTATCGGAAGAAATTTTCAATTTTTACTCTGGAAAAAACAATAACACGTTAGAACGTTTCGCTCTACGAAAGAAGCCAAATTTATTTCCTTAGTCAGAAGAAATGCAAAGCAACAAACAACTCTAGCACTTCTCCCGGGGATTCCAGTAAAGAATTTCAATTTCGGTTCCATAGTGTTTTGTGTGTTTGTGCTATATGGATGTATGTTGGTTTCAGTGCGGTCGTTTCAGGCAACGATCCATGATTGTTTTGGCTGCGCTTCAATTTGGAAGCATAAGTCAACGATGTTGCCACTTTTTGTTGCTGCTGCTGTTCCAATACAGGGTAGTTGATGTTATTTCTATTTTTGCAGAAGAAAGAAAACTTTATTGAATAGTTTGATGTATTAACAATTGATGTAAATTTAAAACGGGTCAATTTGGATGCTTACTGGAAGAAAACGTCACTGAAAGTGCTGCACTCTATAGGAAAATTGTTATTGTTACTTTCATCGGATTGTAGCTTGATTTTATTTTTTCCCTCATCTTCGGGAGCAACGCTGAGTTATTGTTTGCTGGAAACTTTCCGGTAAAGACACGGATCGATTGGTTTTTTTTTCTGTGCAATTCACTCACTCTCTGGAACGTTCATTTGAAAGCTTTTGAGCAGTCTTGAGACAACAATGATGATGGTGAATAGTTTATACTAAGCTCAACGGAAAAGTTGTTTTTCTCCGCAGTCGTCGCTCCCTGGCATGGGAAGTTGTTCTAAAGGAAACTCTTTCGGAGGAAACTTTCGGCAGCTTGAAACCTGAAGAATGGAAAACTTTTCGATTTGGTTTGCTATTTGAATAATGAACCATATTGGGTAAATGGTAGAGTATTAAATTGTTCTGTCGCACTTTCGTAATCGTATAATCTTCGAAAGTTTTTGAAAACTGTTGGAAATAATTGCATTTTATGTAATGGAATATTTCATGATCATAAAAGGAAAGTTTCCATTTGTTTTGAATAACACAAGAAAATTGTAATGATGCTTGAAATTTCGTATAAAAGATTTTCCTGATAAACATTTTTGACCCTTTTTCCGTTAAAAAAAAGTTCCCAACTGTAATGAATCCAGTTTATTGCAACAGCTTTAAAACAACACCCAACCACAATTTACTCACGAAAATCAAACAACAACACGGTTAATCAGTAATTCATTCTGTTCAGAATCGTAAATAACTAGTATGTTATATTCGGATAGTTTATTTTATACTAAAAACACATAGACAAACATAAAAAAATCGGTGTTGGTTCTACATGTTCAACAATATGACGTGAACTGTCCAAAGTTCCAATCAAATAGAGGGGTGAACATTGACAGGGAAACCTTCATCAGATAATCAGAGAATGTGGCACCGAATGGATGGCATTGATTGTATTGGCAGATGGATTATCCATTACAACCATTCATCTCCAAGCCCATTTTCCTCACTGAATTTCCACTAACCTGTCCGTATGACAAATTTCCGACACTAATTGACGCTTAAAATGGATAAAATTGTGCACCATTTTCTGTTGTCTGGCAAGGGAGCAGAACAAAAATATCGTAAGGGATTTCCGGACTTTTTTGTTGATTGATTTTATGTTTTGCTTCTTTCTAGAACCGAAAAAATAACAGTTTCTTAATTATATCGAGGAATCGAGGAATATCGAGGAAAAATTATCTGTTTCGTGAAAAATACGCTTTTACCTTATTAAAAAAAAACTAGTCCTCCAACAAAAGCCTTCAAGGTTTCCTCAATATCACATGTACTTCATGTTCTTTTATGACGATAAAATCATTTGTTCTAGAAAGCTCATAAAATATTTTGGAAAAATATTTTATTGTTATTTAATGTGAAAAAAAAATCGTTTCAACTTTAAAACATTTTTGTAGCGTTTGAACTTTCCCAGTTTCATCTGCAGCTTTTCGTGTCATTTGGTTGTAGATATAATTAGTTTCGGTTATTTTTGATGAGCCAAAAAAACTTAACAATACTTATTTTTGAAAAATAAATCAATTTTTCTAGAGACATCGTGCTATACATATGGGTCATTCCATGCCAAGTGACCTTGAAAAGACATCGACCACTTTTCGATTTGGTGTTTAATAAGTAGGTTGACTTATTGTAAAGTAAATATGAAGAATCCAAAGCCACCAAAACAGTAATTTTCTTTTGTGAATATCTCGGTATTGTAGGTAAGACCTTCGCTTTGAAGATTGAAATATTGTCAATCGAATGACGATGTTTAATTTGGGGTCATGTATTGCCATGGATTTAAATAGGGCCATGACCCATTTGTATCAGGCCATTTTTTTAAAGTGTTGATTGGGTTGATGATATTATTATTTTTTTGCCAAAAAAAATACAACTTCATTTTATCACGCAGAAATGACTTGCCGAGATTTCAGCAAATCTTAAATTTCCAAGATTTTTAAATGATTTCTGTCACACAAAATGCGTAGAAAAATATCAAAAAATTTACATCATATTTTCTCTTTTGTTTTGTTGGGTTAAATCTAAAATGAAGGAAATTTACATTTTGACGCTTGAAAAGTTTCATTAAAAGTGATTTTTACCAAATAAAAATCACAAATTTTATGCCATGGCAGCTTTTGTTAAGAAACACTGAAAATTGTCATGAGCCATATCTTCATTTCAAGATCATGAGGATAAAAAGGAAAGACAATTACTTCAAACTGCTTTAAATGGTGGAACAGTTTTACTTAACATTCTTTGGCTCACTAACGATGGATAACCGGCACATCAATATCTTAAGATGTCAAATTTTAACTTATGAACTGGAAAGCTTGTATTTTCAAAATTATATTAGTATTTGATTATCTTTTTATATTATTCTGTAAACTGATTTACATACCTATTTATAAAGAAAGACATAAGACTGTTTCTGTGATACCTTTCAAGTTTTCATTTCAGTAAAGTGATTGCTACTGAGTTAAGAAAAACAGCAAAAATATTTTTTTTAATAGAGAGTTTTTAAACTCGAAGAAATTTGGAAAGAATTTGAAAACTTGTTTCTCTAGAACGAGTTCCTCAAATGACAAGCCATTGTTCCATTTCATCTGAATCGTGGGTGAACAAATCAAGCAGTTTTAAGATTGATAGCAAAAAATACCTTATTACTTTTTTTTTCTAAACTCTATGAACTAAAATCATAACCTCAAACACTCATCTCAGTTTTAGAATTTTGTGGCTAACTTTTTTAAATTTTCTCATTTACGCAATTTGGAAGAAAGTAATCATCAAAAATTTTTAAATACGATAAAACAGCATTATTATTCTTATTAGGAATTCAAAATAAAACTCAGTTCTTGAGTTTTTTTATAATCCAAAAATAAATTCAAGTTGAGCTCTGATGTACAAAACCAAAATATTAAAATAAATTAAAAAAATTTTAGTTAATACTGATTCTAATTTTTCAAACGAGAATTATGTTTCGCAAACATTAAAATTAAAAAATATTTTAGATAAACAATCTACATATAATTTTAATGTATATGCGAGTTCAATTTTGAACATAGGATATTGAAATCATATTATAAAAAACCAAATAGGCGACTTGAAGTGTGATTTTAGTAGCAGAAATTTTTTCAACAGTTTTCGCAGCAATACTTTTATAAAATTATGATTGATAATTTTTTTAACTTATCATATGGGTCATTCCATATCAAGTGTGCTCAGCGTAAAAAAAAGCTTGGCCAAACGATTTTCTGAGGGCTACAAAAAAACCTCAATTCTTGAGAATAATCCACCCACCCCTCGTTGCAGGGCCCCTCCACCTTTTTTTTCAAGATTTTGATAAATCCATCATTTTTAAAATACAACATCTCTGGACTGATAAATCATACCATAATAAAAAAATATGCGTTGAGTAGGTTTTATTGAAATTAATCGACTGATGATATTCATATTTTGAAAAAAGTGACGTTTCAAACGTCAAAACACAGCTCCAAAATAAAACGTTATATTTCTCAAGGAAAGTACATTTTTGTAAATTGCGTCTAAAACTGCAACTATGCAGGAAAACACAGGAAAGAATGCGCAGGGCAAGCAAATTGCAGCACCTAAACAAACTAGATTAAAAATTTCTGGAAATGTCAGTTTATTCATTCGATTTCATTATTAGATAGGCAATTCTCTTGTCAATTTCACAACTCTTCTCATGAGTAATAACGCCATCATTTTTCCATATATTGTTTTCAAAGAATTCTTATGTCTTAAATATTTCTTGATTTTAATAAATTTGGAAGTTTTATTTTGATTCTCATATTTGTTTCTGTTATTAATATTCTAGGTTTGTATTTTTCAAATAGAATGATTTTTTTTTGCAAGAAAAAAAACCCGTGATTTGACTTTGATATTCTAGGACGTTTTTATATTTTTGAAACCATGACTCCTTCTTTTAAACCGAATAGAATTTGATGCTGGATTACAATTTTTGACTCGTCAATATTTTAATTGATTTCTTTATCCAATTGTTTCGATTCTTAATATTAAAATAGAAAATGAAATTTATTTTTTGGCCCACAAAAAAGTTTGCGAGTGATTCACCTTTTTTCAAACAGATATTTTTGAATTATGTTAATATCGTTATGCGTGTTCTAACATTCCTATTTCAAATTGTTTTGACATAAAAAATAAATTGCCTTTGTTTAAATTTAATTAGGTGATTTGATTTTCGTGGTCCATTGATATTTGTTTTTTGAAGAAAGGCAACATGAGACTAGATTTTTTAGAATACTGAAAACTTTAAAAATGTTTGAAAATTTTCCCAAAAGTATTTTAATGTTTGTCATTATTCAATATTTTGAAGCTTATTTTGATATTTGTTCAATGAAGAATGAAATTTTGATTCATATTTGAACAGTTTTATTTGAATGAAATTCAAAAATTTATTCTGGAGATTTTTCGAAATTAAACGATTTGGACTTGAAATATTGATTTTAATGCTTCTGTTGACGTATTTTAAATAATTTAGATTAAATTTTGAACAATTTTGTTTAAATGAAATGAAATTCATTCTGAAAAATTTAAAGTCTTGATTTTTTTACATGAGAAGCCCCTCTATCAAAATTGGTATAAAATGCTTCTTACAACAAAAAAAAATCATTCTGCAAAAACTATGGCCTCTTTAATAGAAAAACAGGGAAGTTTTTAATAATTTAGCTATCATAACGAGAAAAGTGAGAGGAGTCATTTAAAACAATCATCTCTATTCATCACATCTGGCATGCTGGGAACCTATCTTGAAAAAATAAAATGCCAAAACTTTTTAACGAGTCTCATTTGGAAATTGATCAAATTTTGTGATTATTTTATTAATTTAATACGGGAATCTTGAATCTGTACCAAATTAAATCAAAACATGAATGTGTACCCAATCAGATGGAATTTGTTTAAAAACTGATAGAGTTCTTTCTTGTTTTGCATTGAATTAACATGGGGACTCCTCCCTTTTTGTATGTTTATTTTATCTTTAAAAACAATAAATCACCTAAATATATCAAAACAAGACATCGAATTCAATAAATCATCTTATTTTGTTAACATGTGTTTTAGTCGCAAATAAGACTCAAATCAGCAATAAATAGTGTGGGTTGTGTCATTATTTTTTTGTGTCATATATTATCAATTTTTAATGAAAGCAGCCCCTCCCTTAAGTCGAATGGGTTTTAAACTATTGAAGAATCCTTCCCCGGCCCCAAATCCCCAGATGCCAATTTCAACGATGATCGGTTCATTAGTTTGCGAGTTTATAGGGAACAGATAGACATTCATTTTATAAACATTTATTAAGATTTCAGCTATTTATACGATTTTTAATGGACATTTCGAGGCATAGCAAAGCGCGCCATGTCTGTTAATCTACTTACTTTGTTTACATTTATTTTGTTAAAGTTATTATCATATCTTTTCCAGGAAAATTTTAACGTTGAACTGTTGAAAATTTCTGTGCATATAACAGTTCTGCACGTAGCAATCAATTTTTCGATATGTGAAGTAGAATGGAACTGTTAGTAGCACTAAGGTGGTCTAGTGGATAGACTGGCGTGAGTCTGGTTTTGGTATGCCAGGCGTACTGGGTTATATTCCCAGTATCGGCAAGAAAACTTTTGGGTTCAAATCCCATAAGTGACCGACAGGTAAGATGTGTTTTCTCTTATAACTAACTATAATATAAAAAGAATGTTCAATCAGTTGCCAGCTGGCCAGGTATGTACACGGATGCCAGAATACCTGTAGTAGATTCATAACTCTTAAAATGTGATGAATCTTATGCGGTTGCGAAACTGATTGTCTCGTTCTCCAAATAAGACTCACACATACACAAAATTCATTCATTACATGACAGTTCACACGAAGTCATGGTGTCGGAACTTAAGGATTCTTAAAAATCAAAATCAAAATATCATGGCTTAATCGCTTAGCGGATCATTTGGGTTCACTCCTATACGCAATTTGCTTCAAGTGAAACGGAAATCATATGTACATTGATCGTGAGTGAATTACCCTAAGCAGAGGAATGGGAATTTTCTCCAGATCACTATCAAGATAATTGTCCGCAAAGGACTAACTATGCAAACTCAAAAATAAGTTGGTAAGGCTAGAAGCGACAAAAATTTAAAAAAAATAGCTAAACGCTACTTAAATGTATCTTAAACGATATGCATACTTGTGAAGCATTTGATAACAGCTTTAAAAGAAAAAGAAATAGAACAACCTAAAATCCCAAACAATTTGGAACCGCATGTTTAATGACCTGGAATAAAACTAATACTTTTTTTTAAATCTGCCATAAGATAAGAACGAAAACAACTCATGGGTGTGTTATTTTATTTTTTTGAGCAAAAATAATATATTTTTCTTAAAAACTGCTATAATGTTCAATTAACTTTAAGAAAAGCCAAATTCTTATACAATTGTGAAAAATTTTTACATAGAAGTCAGTTGATCAAAAAAAATTAAGCATTGTTAAGCTTCAATTTGATGTTCAGTTTTGAAAATCGATCAACGTTGAAAAGAGATATAAAGCAAATCTTTATATATAAAAATTAATTTTTGTCTGTCTGTCTGTTCCCTAAAGGCTCGAAAACTGCTTAACCGATTAGTGTGAAACTTGGCAGAAGGGGGCATTCGCGGCTGGGAAAGGTTCTTATTATGGTTTGAGACCCCTCCCTCTCACTGGAAGGAGGAAAGAGTTCTTCCAAACAGTCTCCCAAAAGCAACATACATGCATAATTTAAGAACTGATCATGCAAATGGAACCAAACTTTGCATGTTAGTATGTTCGGTTACGAGGTTTGTTTCTATTATGGTTTCGTTCCTCTCCCTTCTTTCAGTGGGGAAGCTTTCATATACTTTTCTTGCAAAACTCAAAGACTAATCGAGCAAATGGAATGCAGTTTGGCATGGAAGGGTATTTGTGTATACGGAATGTTTCATTGATGGTTTGGTTCTCCTTTCTCTTTCCAGTGGAGAAATTGAATCGAGAAGGGGGCTCCCATATAGTTTTTTTTTGCGTAACTTGAACACTTATCGAATAATTGGAAACCAAATTTGGCATGTAGAGATATTTTTGAACCTTCAATGTTTCAACGATTATTTGGAACTTCCCATCTTATCAGTGTAGGATAAGACTATTTGTAGGATCTATGACTATTTGCCACCCCTCATTTCTTACATTGGGAGGATATGAATGGGGGAGATCTTTTATACAATTCTTTTTTTTTCTGAACACTTATCAAGTAAATGGAAACAAATTTGGCATGGAGAGGTATTTGGGTACGTTAAATGTTTGTAAGGTGATTAAGAAACCCTCTCTCCTTTATTTGGGGAGATTCAAAGTGTCAAAAGGGCTCCCATATATATATTTTTTTGGCGAAACCCGAGAACCTATCAAGAAAATGAAACCGAGTTGATGATATTCAAGTTCCAAAAATGTTTCAATGATTCCAGGAAAGAAATAAGAAGGGAGGAAGGGTCTCTCATACAATTTTTCGAACTTATCTACCCAATTATACCAAATTTATTAAGGGAATATATTTGAAAACGAGAAATTATTCGTTTATAGATCTCTCGCGTTTCCCATCGGGAAGATTAGAAGCGGGACGAGCATCTCTATATTTTATTTTGCGTGACTTGAACATTGATGAAACGAAACCAAATTAGGAATAGAAGGGTTTTTGAGTACGTGCTACTTTGGTTAATTGTAATCCTGTTCCTCACCTCCCATACAATTTTGCGTAACTCGAGAGCTAATCAAGCAAATGGACACCGATTTTGCATGGGAATGTATTCGGGTACAAGGAATGTTTTTATAATTATTCAAGACCGTTCATCTCTTTTCCAGTGTGCAGAAGGAACAGGATAAAAGGGGCTCTCATACATGTTTTTGCCATATCTTGAGAACTCATAAAGCAAATGAAAGCAAATTTATTATTATTTAGGGCCCTACCCGCCTTACAGCGGGTTTAACTTAAGAGCTAATCATACAAATTTCATTGTAAAGCGCTAAATCTTCTCAAGTAAGTGAAAGCAAATTTCCTATGAAATTGTTATTGGATACAAGAATTGCTTCTATCAATGTGCGAGACCTTCCACTTCTTGCAGGAAATGTAAAGGAAGGAAGTTTCTATACGAGGTATGTGGTTGAACACGACAATTTATCAAGCAAAAGGAACCATATTTTACGAAAGAGCATAATTGCACTCAAAAAATATTTTTTTAAAGCTATAGGACCTTACCATTTATCATGGGGAGACGTGATAGAGTTTTTGTGCAGAAAAGAATTTGAAACAACTACTGCTAATTAAATTTGAGATCAGGTTTTGAAAAATGAAAAAAAAAAAATCATTTCAGAAATTTAGAAAAACTCATTTTGGTATAATAAAATTTAGTTTAAAATTATGTACGTACAATTCAATCAAAATTTATATGATTTTTTAAAATTTCATTGATTTTTGGAAAGTGTAGCAAAGCACACCGGGTTAAATAGTATTCAATAAAACTACATAATCTTCATATGGGTAAAAGGGTGCAAAATAGATCGCTTCTAAAGGTTTTATCATCTGTAAATAGTCCGTTTTCAATCATTGTATGTATTTAAAATTCTTTCAGTTCATTTTTCAAACACACAATAACTTAAAATCTCATGTTGTTTAGTCATCATATAAGGAAAATAGGTTATTTTAAATAAAAGGTCGAATTACAGCTAACAAAGATAGCTCCAGCCTAATCTGATGGCAGATTAGAATTTAAAAAAAACGTAAACTAAGTACTTTTTCAGGTTCTTTAACTTGCGACTTAATTTTGTTGATAATCAAGGGAAAAGCTTTCCCATTGTGTCGTTGTTGGTGCATTTGTGTTAAAAACCCATTTCAAACTTTCAATGAATCACAACTAATCGAAAAAAAAGAAAACCACATAAGAGGCTTTTTGTTCACGAATGCATAAAATCAACACTGAGAGTCAATCTGATTTAGAAGAATTTTCACTCATGACTTTATTCTTCGTTGCTCAAATATGTTTTTTTTTTGGAAAAGGAGCTGCTGCTGCTGCTGCTCTTGGTTGATAAATTTGTTTTCCTCCGAAAAACCAGGTCTTCAGATCTGTGTGAGCTGGTTACGGTTTCGGTTATCGTCTCGTTTTGTGTTTCGAGTTGTTGTTATTCTGGATTCGAAAGCAAACTGACAGCTCTGCTCGCAGGTTGCTTCTTCATTCTGCACCCGACACCAGATTGAAGCAATACGGAAGATTTTCTCGGAAGCTGCGGAGCTTCCTTCTGATGAAGATGTGCTGGATGTGCAATTGAAGCGTTATCCTCGGATGATGTTTGCTACCTTCCACACCTGAGTGGATATTGATTTGTGGTTTTTCGAGGCGTCTCGTTCGATGCTCAATGTTTGCCGATTTGCATCAACCCGGGCGAAGATGCTCGGTTTGTGATGGATTGTTGTTTGAATTTTGAATTGAAGTTGTTGAAAACTGACGTAGAAAATGAGCTGGTGGATCGTTAAAAATTGCTACCATTTTTTAAATAAATTTTGAATGATTCTGAGTTTAATTGAGGATCACGACTTTAAAATGCATTTTCGGTAATTCTGAGCTTAATTTAGGATAACAACTTAATAATGCGATTTATGGCCTTAAGAAGCGTTTTTTCGATTCTGAGCTCAATTTGGGATCACAACTATAAAATGCGATGTCTGGCTTTTTGAAGCGTTTTTTTAGCGATTTTGAGCTTATCAGGGATCATAACTTTCAAATGCGATTTCTGGCCTTTAGAAGCGTTTTTCAGCAATTTAGAGTTTAAGTAGGGATCACAACTTTAAAATGCGATTTCTCTTCAATAAAATTCTCTCGAAAATCTTTTTTTTATCTGATGAACCAGAGAACGACATTCCATTCAATAAAGAATCGGAAACCAATTTGAAACTTAACTGGACATCTTCATTTCTTTTCCAGACACGTTCATTTCGTTTTTTTTCCCTGTTCCAAGTAAGTGGATAAATTTCGAAGCGATTCTCGGAATCCTAGGCGCAGACGAATTTTGGACCGATAGAATTTGTCGTATCCTTTCAGTTTCAGCCTCATTGAAGATCAAAAACCGGAATTCGGTCAATTCAATTCGGGATTTGCAGAAAAAGCAAGTCGAGTCTTCTTTGATCTAATCAATTGGTTAATTTTCCTCAGGAAGTTTTCTTCTAAGTAGGTATCGTGAATTTCTTCAATCGGAAAAAAAATCTGCGAAAACACTTAAAACAGAAAGTTACATAGGTATCGTGAAATAAAGCGAATCGTAGAACTCCAGAATATATATATTTTATATACATTTATTCACTTTCATTTATTTCAACACATGTTTTGAAACCTCAAAATAAAACAATTTTAGTATATAAGCTTCAAATCTCCCGGAAAACTAATCAGGCAAAAATTTCCCAACCTCCGATGATTGCCAAAGCCCGATTCAGAGAACTCGTTTGTCTCCTCCAGTCGGCCAAATGGGATTTTCATTTCAGCAGCAGCAGTTTTGTTGGTCCCTCAATCAATCCTTCTACATCGAGAACACAAAACTTCCGAAATTCCACTCGAAAAAGACAAGAATTCTCCAGCATCCGAAAATCGATTTCACGTTAAACTCCCCCGCAAAACCTTTTGCTGTGAATTGATTGATTACTGATGAGTTGTAGCGTGGGGATGGCTCTCAAGAATTCTTTTCGTCTTCGTCGTTGGAACAACAATGACAGCTGTTGGGGGAATAGAAAATCCCGAGATCAAAAGTCGATAAAGTTTCAACCATTTCTCTTCGAAATCCCCCACTCAATGAATTGAACACGCTTACAAGCTCACATGTGTGTGGTATTCCATCGAGGGGTTGGAGCAGCTGTTCAATTAGTTTCCGGGAAAGTTGACTTCCTAAGAATCGAAAAGCCAACGAAGTGGAAACAAATTACTTTGAGGCCGTTATCTGGCAATGTTTGTCTGGAAAGTTTATAAAAAAAATAAAAACATCCAGGAATCTGTTCCTAATCTCCGTTAATAAAATTACTTATAACAAATTGCTGGCCAGAAAGTTGTGAGATTTTTTATTTGATAATTTTGTTAAAATTTTTACTTCAAAATAGAATTATTGTGTCCACTGAAGAGAAATGAATGCTAGAAAAAGTAACTCGATATGTATTAACATCTGGTAAATCATAAAATTATACCAAATCCTGCCGAAAAAAATCGGTACGATTTCGATCAAATTCGTTTTCTCTGTTTGATTTTAGCATTTAACAAATTTAATTTGGTTGTTGAACTTGAAATGTAGAAAAGATAAGTATGTTTTTGGTTTTAACCATTAAATTTCCTTCTGCTTCAAAAAAAAAAAAAAAAATTTCTGAAAAAAAATATTTCTATTCTTTCAAAACATGAACCCTAGAATAGGAATTCCTATTCTCAATAAATTCAGAAAAATTAGGGGAGAATGGGGAAACATGGGCTACTCTGAGTATTTCAGATGTGTGTTGAGATAAAAAATCTCAATACAACTGTCATCGGCGATACTTCTTTGCGTAAGCATATTTTTCTATATGTTGTTGACTTAAATACACATCATATGCTTCTTTCATTTATCAAGCTTAAAAAAGTTTAAAAAATTTACTTACATAATTAAAAAAAGCATCTGCTTATTGCATCGATGAGGAACCTAAAACTCATAACAAAAATATGCGCATTCGCTTATGATCTTAGTTTTGTCATGTTCTTTCACGTGGATTTTAGATGAAACATCAATAAGTCACACAAACGTAACCAATTTGCAAATCATAGTTTGTTGGGAATCGTGGGCCACCTATAGATATTTTTATGATTTTGTACACATTCAAAATTTAAAATACGTTATCCCTATCTGCAAAGTTTTCTTATGCCAAATAAAGAATGAAGAATGAAAAATATTTTGTCCTAACTATGTTAAGAATTTTGCCGAAACGTTCGCGAGCCTTTTCGATCATACAAAACTATCTTTTTTTGTTTCATCATCTGAAATTGCTTTTAAATAACAAAATGTAAATTGAAATTTCAGTTTTGGGTCAATGCATTTACGTTCCTTGTAATTTGGTCAATTTGGATTTATTGGCCCACAATTCCCCAGCATGTTTTTGAATTACAAAAAAAAACTTTTTTTAAAAACAGTCAGAACTTGGGTAAAATAGCTTATTAACAATTTATAAAAATTGCCTAATGATACGTTAGAAATGTAGAAAACCATATCATTTTTTATTTTCATGTTATCCTTCATAAAAAAGAAGTAATGAAACAAAGAAAAAAAAGTGGTCCATGATTCTTCACTCTCTCATACAATATTGTACAATTTTAAGAAGAACAAGTTCACTTTAAATTGTTTGTGTTGAATTTTGCAAGTTTTATAAAAATAATCACGAAAGGTTTTTAGAAAGCCTTAAATCCAATTTAAAGTCTACTGATAAATTTTGATTGAATTTTTTTTAATTTTTGATGAGTTTTTCCTAGGTTTTGACCAAATTTGCCGTTTAAGCAGTTATTTAAATTGAATAAAAGATCTTTATTATGTCCCTTTAAATGTCCATTTAAATCTCCTTTTAAAAGTCCCTTTAAAAGTCCCTTTAAAAGTCCCTTTAAAAGTCCCTTTAAAAGTCCCTTTAAAAGTCCCTTTAAAAGTCCCTTTAAAAGTCCCTTTAAAAGTCCCTTTAAAAGTCCCTTTAAAAGTCCCTTTAAAAGTCCCTTTAAAAGTCCCTTTAAAAGTCCCTTTAAATGTCCCTTTAAATGTCTCCTTAAAAGTCTCTATGAAAGTCCCTTAAAAATATTTTTTTATAATTCTCGTCAAATTTCTGTAATGGAAAAACAGAAAGACGAATATTTGGACTTTGTTTCGATTTATATCAAATTTTAACAAAAAAAAACAAAAAGAAGGAATAATTAAAACCCCGCTGGTGCATATTTTTTTGAAAAATTTCGAAACCAAAACGTCGACCGCGGAGAACACTGCCGATAAGAACAAGTTTTGCGTTTTAGTACAACGCATCCACTGACGCGACGCTCATTATGGTAGCTCAAATGGAAATTGGTATCCCCATAATAAAATGTCAATGGAAAGTTTATGTTTATTCAAGCTGTCCTCTCAACTCGTTTGCAATTTCTATCAATCAGATAAGGCTGATCTCTCAACTCACCTTTCAATTTTGAGCCGTCATCTCAACCCGCTTGAAATTTCTATCGATACGATCAGGCTGTCATCTCAACTCACTTTCCAATACTTAGCTGTCTTCTCAACTCGCTTGAAATTTCTCTCGATACGATCAGGCTGTCCTCTCAACGTGTCTTCAAATTTCAAGCTGTCCTCTCAACCCACTTGAAATTTCTATTCTATATTCTCAACTCGCCTTTCAATTTTAAGCCGTCCTCTCAACCCGCTTGAAATTTCTATCAATACGATCAGGCTGTCATCTCAACTCGTCTTCAAATTTCAGGCTGTCCTTCCAACAAACCCATTCGATACGATCAGGCTGTTCTCTCAACTCACCTTTCAATATCCTTGCTTGAAATGTCTATCGATTCGGTCAGGCTGTCCTCTCAACTGGCTTGAAATTTCTATCGATACGATCAGGCTGTCCTCTAAATTCGTCTTTAAATTTCAAGCTGTCCTCTCAACTTGCTTGATATTCCTATCGAAACGATCAGGGTGCCCTCTTAACTCTCATTCCAATATAAAGCTTTTCTCTCAACTCGCTTGAAATTTTAATCGATTCGATCAGGCTGTCCTCTAAACTCGTCTTCAAATTTCAAGCTGTCCTTTCAATCCTCTTGAAATTTCTATCGATACGATCAGGCTGTCCTCTCAACTTACCTTTCAATATCAAGCTGTCCTCTCAACTCGCTTGAAATTTATATCAATAAGATCAGGCTGTCCTCTCAACTCAACTTCCAATATCAAGCTGTCCTCTTAACTCGCTTGAAATTTCTATCGATACGATCAGTCTGTCATCTAAACTCGGCTTCAATATCAAGCTGTCCTCTCAACCCACTTGAAATTTCTATAGAAACGATCAGGCTGTTCTCTCAACGCGCTTTTCGATATCTAGCTGTCCTTTCAACTGGCTTGAAATTTCTATCAATAAGATCAGGCTGTCCTCTCAACTTGCCTTTCAAATTCAAGCTGTTCTCCTAACTCGCTTGAAATTTCTATCGATTCGATCAGGCTGTCTTCTCAACTCGCCTTTTCAATATCAAGCTGTCCTCTCTACCCACTTGAAATTTCTATCGATATGATCAGGCTGTCCTTTCAAAGCGCTTTTCAATATCAAGCTGTTCTCTCAACTCGCCATTCAATTTTAAGCTGTCCTCTCAATTTGCTTGAAATCTTTATCAATATGTTCTGGCTGTCCTCTCATCTCGCCTTCCAATTCAAAGCTGTCCTTTCTACCCATTTTAAATTTTCTATCGCTACGATCAGGCTGTCCTGTTCATTCACTTTTCAATATCAAGCTGTCCTCTCTACTCACCTTTCAATTTTAAGCTGTTATCTCAACTCGCTTAAAATCTCTATCAATATATTCTGGCTGTCCTCTCTACTTGTCTTTCAATATCAGTCTCGCTTGAAATTTCTAGCTATAAGATCAGGCTGTCCTCTCAACTTGCCTTTCAAATTCAAGCTGATCTCATAACTCACTTCAAATTTCTATCGATATGTTCAGGTTGTCCTCTCAACTCGCCTTCCAATTCTAAGCTGTCCTCTCAACTCGCTTGAAATTTCGCTCGATACGATCAGGCTGTCCTCTCAACTCGTCTTCAAATTTCAAGCTGTCTTCTTAGCTAACTTGAAATTTCTATCGATGCGATCAGGCTGTCCCCTCACCTCGCCTTTTCAATATCAAGCTGTCCTCTCAACTCGCTTTTTAATTTCAAGCTTTCCTTTCAACTCACTTGAAATGTCTATCAATACGATCAGGCTGTCCTCTCAACTCGCCTTTCAATTTAAAGCTGTCCTCTACTAACTTGAAATTTTTTATCGCTACGATCAGGCTGTCCTCTTAACTCACTTTTCAATGTCAAGCTGTTCTCTCTACTCGCCTTTTTATTATCAAGCTGTCCTCTGAACTTTTTTGAAATTTCTATCGAAGCGATCAGGCTGTCTTCTCACCTTGTCTTCAAATTTCAAGCTGTCCTCTCTACGCACTTGAAACTTCTATCAAAACGATCAGGCTATCTTCTCAACTCGTCTTTAAATTTCAAGCTGTCCTCTCTACCTACTTGAAATTTCTATCAAAACGATCAGCCTGTCCTCTCAACTCGCCTCTCAATATCAAGCTGTCCTCTCAACTCGCTTGAAATTTCCATCGATACGATAAGGCTGTCCTCTCAACCCGCTTGAAATTTCCATCGATATGATCAGGCTGTCCTCTCAACTTGCTTTTCAAATTCAAGCTGTCCTCTGAATATTCTTGAAATTTCTATCGAAACGATTAGGCTGTCCTCTCAACTCACCTTTTAATATCAATCGATACGATCAGGCTGTCTTCTCAACTCTTCTTCAAATTTTAAGCTTTCCTCTCAATCCACTACATTCAAGCGTAATAGAAAGAACATTTTATGGAATTTTCATTATATTGGACAATCGAGGTCAGGTGATAGCACAACACTGACGATGAATTATGTTCGTTCTTTTATGGTGGAGCTCAAAATTCAGCGATAGGAGAAAACGAAATAATAAAACAACACCACTCCCACTTTTTCATGCGTTTTTGGTCAATGTGTAAGGATTTTGGTGCCCAGTGTCTCAATCCCGAAATAAAATCTATATGAAACATGGTTATCTTTGATTTTTTAACCACTTTTCTGTGTTCCCAAACACAGAAAATGAAAGCTTAAATTATTGATAGGCTGTTAAAGTAACATTCCCATTATTGGAAATATTACATTTTATTGACACTTTATTTATTAGTTGAAAATTAAAATCAGTTTTGCTGCAAACATTCTACAAAGCACGAAAAAAAGTGTTTTTACCTGCTTAAAAAAAATACTTTAGTTCCTATGTTTTTAGAAGCGCGCGCTACTTGAGTGCGATTTTTCAACCATTGTTTTTTTTTTATTTCGATGCAAAAAAGAGATGTATTGTCATTACTTCTTTCATAACTGGAATTGTTAGCCCACTTTGGTGTCTTCAGATGAAAGTTCTATCAAAAATAGAGCTTTACAATACAATTTTTTGCATAATATTTTGTGATGCAAATGATACTCCTAGAGATCATTTAAAGCCGAGAATGTGGTTTTATTTAATTCACTTTTAGAACTAACACGAAAAATAAAAATGTAATAAAACTGAAAAAAACATGTGGAAAATATGAACCAAATTTTTAATTTTGGGAAAGATCTGAAGACCTCCGGCGCAAATTGGCCCCATATGTAAAGCGGGGGACTTTCTTTTGTTTTTTTTTTAATTAGAAAAACGTACACAAACACATAAAGGATCACAATGAAACTTGATGAAAAGATTCCTTTTCCTTAACTTTAAGTGACATCTTTCGAAGATACGATGGCTAGCATTTTACAAATGCCAAAACCACCGACCCACAGAAAGTGTACTTTGTATTCCGTGACCGGGATTCGATCTCATGCCCGCTGGCTTAAAAGACTTGGAGACTATCCTCTTCACCACGGGCTGCAACAAATCTTATATCGAAAATTCCACCTCCAAGGAAGTTTATTTTTGGAGTAGATTCTGATTTGTGGGTGTATTTTGGTTCCTCAAAGAATAGCTGTTATCCGGGTGGTAGTAAGTTTTGTTATGATATTATAGATCCAGATAAAAACCAAAATATGAGCGCTTATAAGGAGTGTATTCGAAAAGAATGCAACACTTTGATTTGTGAAAAACTTTTTAATGCAAGAATGGAAATTTATGAAGTTTTCCGTGAAGCTTTTTAGTAAAGTAATGTGTGCGTGTACAATCTGTCAAGTGATTTTTGAGATTGCGTTCAATACTGAAGTTCATGGACAAAATTTTTTGGGCAAGATCGAGAAAAATCCAGAAGAGTCCCAGAAGGAGACCCATAAACAGCTGGAAATTATCTATTTGACCAAAATTCACATGGTAAATCGTTAAAGAAGTCCTAGAAAACCCAACAGTGAGCTTAAGTTTGAATAAAAGTGAAGATTGTTGATTCCATGAAGTGAGATGAATGTTAGAGGTTTTTTTTCAAGTTTAATCCGAAAATATTAACAGACGAAGTTAAAAAAAAAGTCTAATTTTTCTGACTGGTTCGTCTAGCTGACTTATGAATTGACCTGATTTGATTTTTACATAGTAGAAAAATTTCTCACTGGTAAAATAAACAAAATGCGGTGGTCAAATCATGCCCAAAATATTTGGACTGCTTGTGGGAAGATATTTTGAATATTTTGTAATGGACAGCAAAATGAGCTCTTTATCGGTCACCTGGCAGGTTTCCAACCGGATAATTTTCGTTGATCATTCTTGCCTGGATGTTCGGAAATAAACAAGGAGATAAAAACGAAAAATAAGGTCTAGCTCTTGATGAAAATAACTTTCTGTGGGAATCATTGATACGATGAGTGGCTAAAAATACAAAAAGGATTGCCTCAAAATGCAACCGTTTTCTCTGAAAAGCTCTTCAAACGGTCCCACAAATTTTATACTATGTTTAAGTTGGAACTAGAGTAGTGCTATTACCCAAAAACGGTGGAAAAATAAAAAGTCAAATAAGGTACACCGGGGCAAGTGCAAACGGTTTTCATTATAGTTCATCTTTCACATGTCCTAGAAAAATATGTAAATCTTCAAAAATTATCAATTATCGTTCGTTGCATCATTAAAATGGTTCTCAACAAATTCCCGTAGAAAGTGAAAAATTAAAAAATGTTGGTAAAAAATAACGGCACTTTTGTGAAAAAATTTCTAAGTTTGCACTTGCCCCGTTTATGGAGGCAAGTGCAAACGCAATGTTTTTTCCAAACTCATTCAAAGATGCGTCAGTGTATCGTTACTTAAACGAATTTAATACATGTTCCGGTATGATTTATCAACTTTTTTTTATGTATTTGCTGTTTTTCTGCTATATTAATTACTTTTTGGAACGTAAGTTTTGCTGACTGTTATTTGAAGCAAAAGACCTTCATTTGCCAAGGCATTACGGAATTTTGAATATCAGCTTCAGATACAACACTTTGGATACCCTTTCTGACCACTCTAATATAATGCTGAACCATTTTTGGGTTGATTTTTTTTTAATGTCTGATGTTACATGACTTAAAGGTGCGTTTGCACTTACCCCGGTAGTGTCGTTTGCACTTGCCCCGCAGTGTGGGTTGACAGAAGTGAATATTATTTTCACAATTTTTAGGGTCTACTGAAAATTTATCATAAATTTTCTGCTTTCACCTGAATATCAGTCCCAAACACTCACCTTTCGACGAAAAATCGGATTTGAATGCCCTTTTTTGTAGCCAAAAAAAGCAAAACAAAAACACACTGTTCATGTCTAGTACGTACTTGAATTCGTGTGTAATCAAACAGTGCCGTGTTTTTAGTGAATAATTGAAAGAAAGTTCAGTTTATCTATGTCAGATTGTTGGTTTGGACAAAAACAACAACTTCTAGAAGAAGAAATATTTTTTAATTTTTTTGTTACAGAGGAAAGTTGATCGTTTGCACTTGCCCCGAGTTTGCACTTGCCCCGGTGTACCTTATGTTGTTTTTGTGCCGAAGGAGACTATCGGCTAAAATTGTTATAACTTTGACCAAATTCAAGATTTTGTGTTGTTTGGAAGATTAAACTTCAGGAAACAGCAAACGTAACCAAAAATAGCCATGATTTAGAAAAGGTGGTTCATAGTTTGTATAACAGATGACGAAAAAATTCTTCATTAAACGCTATCTCGAAAACCACTTGATAGAACATCACAAAAATTTGCACATGTAAACATTAAATTACCAGGTAATTTCGCTGAAAATGTCATCAATTTATACGTGTTATATGATGTTGACAGAACTGTTTAGCTTTTAAAGCTTATTTTCAGTTTTTCATGTAGAAGGAGTTTAATAAAAAAAAATTAATTTTATTTAATGCTTATAAAATTATATCGCATTTCAATATGCCATTTTACAGTTTCTGTTGAAGTATTACAAAGTAACGCATATTTGAATTATGGATTATTATTTTATTAATCCGACCTTAAATATTCTTTTGGTTAAAAAATATACAAAACTCATGTGTTTTGCAAAATATTTCAAATTTTTTGAAAAAATCTGTAAAATCCTGGCACAAAGCCGTCAGATATCGAAAAAAAAAATCCCGATTACAGTTAACTTGTGGTCATCTGCAAATAACTTTTTTTTAGTTTTATGTTTGTTGGTTTTTGTTTTGAAAATTAGAAGTTCATGGCAGGGCCGTAGGAAGCGACGACTCATGGGGGGGTTTTGGGAACAATTTGGTTCCTATTAAATATTTGCTTGTACAATGCTTACACAAAAAATTGAGTAAAATGTGTAGGTACTATTCAATTATTTAGGTAAAAGTTATTTTACATTTGAAGTTATATATTTCTAATCCAAACTTTGAAAAAAAGTCCTAGGAGTTGCCAATTTCTTTCAAGAAATTTTGACAAATATGAAGACTTGTGATGAAGCTCAGTTGACAAGTCAGTTTCCTCCTGAGATTTGTCCGTGAATTCGAGCCCAAGAGTCAACATCGAACTCAGCTGTACCGAACAAGCTTTTTTGATGACTTCCCACCAAATGCATCGTAAATTAAAGTCGCGAATCCCGATCAGGAAAGAAAAACAAAATTATATCAAGATGAGATATTTTGATACTAATTTTTTTCTATCTAAATGAGTTATAATTCAGTACTCGTAGGATGTTAAAATATCTCATATTATATCAAAAAATCTATACGATCATAGCTAAATTATATCAGTTTTTGATATGCTCCTATCAAGATTATATCTCGTTCAGATAGCATAGTTTGATATTGGACAGAACAAATTATATCAAAATTATAACTTATCAAGATATGAGTGTAAATTTTCTAGTGGAAGGTCAATAAACCACATTATTGAATAAAACCATGCCCCATTTTTGGTTTCCCAAAAATTTGATTCAATTTTATGAATTTGTTGAGCGAAACTCGTTAATGTAAGGTTTGAGCCGTTGACTTCGATGTCCGTGTTTCAGAAAAAGTTGTACGTATATCAGAATAAGATATAATCATTTAATTTTAGGACAATCCGAGAAAAATCTTGATCATTGAATATGAGCTCAACCCCATTCAAGTCTGTCAATCAGAATAAGATATAGTTCAGATTGGATAAACTTAAAATCGAAAATTTGGAGTACTTAATTATAACTGAATCAGATGAAAATATCTTGGTGAGATACGTTTGAGTTATTATTTTGATATACTCTCCTGATCGGGATGACACTTTAATTTTGTTTTGAAGAATCTGCCATATAAATAATGTTAATAATAAATAAAATTTCCAGCTGCATTTCACCTTATACAAGATCTTTTATCAAAAAAATATATCAATATGAATTTTATATTTCATCATTGAAACCCTATGAATTAAGTTTTAAAATTAAAATCTACATTTTTCAAAAAACAATTCTTTGAAGTGAATCCAGACCTAATACTATTATTGTGATTTTCACTAGGTTTGTTTTTCAAAACTGACTCTGATTGTATTTAAAAATTGTATTTTGAATCCAGAATCAAAGTTATAAATCTTTGATCTCCTTCAATTTGAATCCTTAATAAAATTCGCATATTGATATTTTTAGCTTCATTATTAAACCTAAAATCAAGCTGAAACTGAATACGATTTTTGAATTTTATTTCCGAGTTTGAATTCTGATTTTTGAACCTCAATTCAAAATCTGAATCTAAATTCCAGACATGTAAGAGAATACGTTAGAATTTATAAGCAAAATGCGAAATTTGATTAATACCTTCAACCAGAGATCTCTTTCTCGATTTTGAATCTATGGGCTTCTATATAATTTTTTTTAATTTTATTTTTCGTAATTAAAATTGTGAATTTGAACAAAAATTTCGAATGACGATTTTTTCAATCTGGACTCATTAATATTTCTTCTGTTTCAAATATACATATACATTGATGATACAAATTCCAAGTCCAAATATTGTAAACGGATAAAATTTTAAATATTTGAAATGATGAGTTTTGAATACGGAAAATCCATCTTATTTTAGTTTGAAATTCAAAATCAAGATTCGAATCAGGATTCTGTCCCAAAATGATCCAAAATGAAAATCAAGAACAATAAATTTTGTACTTGCTAAATATTTTTCCGTTAGTATCCAGGCTGAGCAAATCCGGGCTATTTTATCTTAAAACCTTGCATTATACCGGGCAATTTTTTTGAATTTTCTCAAAAATCCGGCCAATATCCTGGCAAATTTCTGATCAATAAATCGATAAAATCAAGAAGAAAAACACTTGAAAATTTGATTTTTTTATCGAAACAAATCAGCCGATTCAGAATCATATTTTAGGCTTCTAAAGAATCGTTCATATTTATTTTAACAAAATTAGTTTACATTTTTTTTTTTTTTTTACGAAGACTCAATTTATTTTATTTTTTATTTTGCATGTGAAGTGGCAAGCTTAGTCTAGCTTTTTGGAGCCGTGGAGTTAGACTGCGAAGAATCTAACTTTTGAAAATACATATTCGGAACTGAATCACTGTCAGCAAATGAGAATTTTTTTTAAAAACTGTAGTAAAATTGTGGACCTGCGATAAGATTTCGAAGTTTCGGACGAAGTTCTGAATCGAGAATGTTACTCTTGACTAATTCCAGTTATAAATCAAAATTTTATTAGGAATTTCAAAATTAAAGTCTAGTGATAAAAATTTCGCTCGGCATTTTTGGACCCTCATGGGGGGGGGGTTTATCCACCAAACCCCCCCCCCCCCCCTTCCTACGGCCATGGTCCATGGTCAATCTGACAATGTCTCTTAGCTAGGCAAGTTTGTTTGCATATGCAGTGAGTGGCTTTTGCACATTTTATATGCAAACAAGAACAACATGGCCCAAGGATTCTTCGAATTTCTCTGATGGGGCTAAACGATTCCCCAGAGAAGGCTGCTAGCTGCCCGTAATTTGTTGTAAAATTACTGCAGGCAGTTTAGAGACGACGACGACGATATTGAAACTGCCCATGAAATATGATGTTTTTTTCCTTACTCTGGCTCCCTCTGCCATCTTTCGTCTGATCTTTTCCCACAAACTACGCAGTCACATGCAATCCATCCGGTGTTTGTTGATCAAATCGACTGCTAAAATGTGTGCGAAAAGCTTATTTTATCGTTCGAGTAAAGGCCCCTACTACCATTTTACCCCATTATAGGTCGATATTAAGGGGACTTTAATAGGCACTGTGAGTTGCGGTCAAAGAATAACGACGATATCGGGTGGTGTTGAGGTTTTTTGTAGGTAGGGCTGTGCAGCAATACTTTTGAAATAGAAAGTTTTACCTACAACTGTTCCAAAAAATTACAATAATCATGCTCTCGAAAACTTAAACTTTACAAGACTTAGAAATTACAAGAATTTTAACTTTCAAAAAGAAAAAAATCCTTTTCAATTCCATACAAATATTAGCTTCTACCGAACCAACTTCGATCGGCTCCTGGCACTAGTTTTATTATTCTGACGGTACGTGTGCAAGCAAGTGCGTCACAGCCTCCAGCCTCGGTGAAATGAGTCATAAATTAGCATTTTATTGGCACTGACGATTATATCGGACAAGAAGTTGAAAGTTAATGGCGGTAAATGTATGTGTTCGGATGCCGGCCGGGACCCACTTCGTGTAGGTAACATGTGGGTAAGCTATATATGTAAGTGTGTGGGTATGTGGGCTCCATTGAGAGTTGCCCTGGCATGCGTTCATTGCTTTGGCAACCGATCGTGGTGCGGTTAATGGCCAAGGCAGACCGGCTTTAGTAGAGATAATGGACACCGATTGGGTCGACCAAGATTAGCCCGGCTTCTGCTCCCGGGGAAGCCAGAGAGCAATTAGTGAACGAAAAACGAAATTGGTTTGGTCATTGATTTTGTTTGGTTTTTTGTCGCTGGAAGCTGATCAGATTATCGGAACCGTGTGCTAATCTGTAATAAGATTTGGTTTTTGTCAACCCAGCTCCGGGAACAGCGTCACGTGACTTGACACTCAACGATTGATTGACAGAGTATCGAATCGTCAGGTCGACTAATTTCTACACACAACGAAAAAAATCTGTAAAATTACATCACATATGATGTAAATAAAAAGAAGCATCATATATGACGGAATTTTCCGTGTGTGGTGAATTTAACACGCCTGTAAAATTTTAAAGACGTTTAATATAAAAGTCATGTAAATTTCAAAACCACTGAATTTTGGTAAAATTTTCTTATTGGATATTTTTTTGGTTTTTTTTTCAATTCGTACCGAAAATTCCGTCATATATGATGCTTCTTTTTAATTACATCATATGTGATGTAAATTTACATCAAATAATCGCGTTCCGTGTCAAGTAATATTTGTCTCATTAGAATTCAGTGCTGTTAAGGATTCAACTTTATTTTGATATGTAAAGTTACATTAATAAATCGCGATCTACGTCATGTAATATTAAGAGTTTTCAATTTCAGTGTTGTTAAGGATTCAGATTTTTTTTCTGTGTACAGATTATTGATGAAATTTTGCAAAAGATGAAAAAGCCTTTGAAAACGTATCTATTCATATTTGATGGTTATTCCAAAATATGTATGGAAGATTATTTAAACTTACCTGTACTTAACATTTGAAATGACAATAGCTCAGAACCTTAGTAGCTTCTTTAACAAGTGGTGTTCGTTGAAGTTTTAACTTAAGGTTGCCAAGTTTCCCGGTTTTATTCGGGTTTGCCCAGATATTTAATACAAAATTTGGAAAAGTCCGGCCTTGCCCGGCTGGCTTTATTTGTAAAATCAAACGAAAAAAATCAAATTGTGTTGGGATTTTTTAGATCAAGTTTTACAAAAACAATCCTGGTTGGTATTTTGAAAGTCTTCAATTCGATTTAAAATCTGTCCAAAAATTTTGATGATTTTTTTGGCTTTCTTACAGAAAGGCATAGCGAACGGTCAGTTGAGGATATCATTAATTAAGGGTCTAAGACCCCAGATGTCCGTGAATTTGTATGTTCCATTGAAACGTTCTTACCACATTAACTTCTATTCTAGGTTTCACGATTTTAATGAATTTAGTATCAAAAAATTGGATTTTTTTTCCTGTAGGTTATATCTCAAAACCAAAAACAAACAAAATTGTTTAAAAATGTTCTATTCCATAGAACATATCATGCTTACGTTGGCTCCAAAAAAGGTAGCCATTTGCTCAGCAGCAGTAGCCAGCAATCGCTAAATTAATTACAGAGGCGACCGAAAATTTGACAAAAAGTTCATCAAACAGCAGAGAATTGATCCCACGTCATCTAGCATGAGAGTTAAGGAGACTAACCCCTTGACCACCAGTGTGTGTCGAGAAATGGGGCTCTTAAACATAAACAGTTTGAAATATTTTGATAGTAAATGAACTCCTTGAATCCAATCCGCTGATAAGTGTATTAAATCGGTTTTTTTATTGTTTTATTTTGTTGAAAAATTTCTGAGTTTTGACAACATTTACCCGGATATTACCCAGAATTTTGGGTAATCAATTTTGAAATCAAATGCCCGAATTTTGCCTGGTTTTGTTATGAAATTTTTGGATTTGTCCGGCCCGGACACGTGTTGAAAAAATTCTTGCAACCTTACTCTAACAGGTTTCGATGGACACATTTTACAGGACGACATAATATCTTATAGATTACCTTAAATATATTCAGGCTGATACTCAACTTATCAAACGATAAGATGATTTCTGGCGGACTTTTTTTTTGACTATATAGTACTTGTTAGGTACCGTCAACTGAGGCAACATGCCAAATTTTTTAACTTCAATGGCTTCTAAAAAAAACTTATGATCACAGTGAATCCTAACCCTTATGCATCAAAAGTTTTAAGGATGATGGGACATTAAATTTGGCGTAGTAAGAAAAATTATTGGTTTCTTAAGTTATTTTTAATTTTCTAAAAACATGCAATTTTTTATCCTGCTCAGAAAATGAAATAACTTGCAACATACTTTGTTTTTAATGAAAAATCTTTTGAACACAAATGAAAATTTTTAGATTTTAATATGTTTGCGATGCCTTTAAGACCAATACGTATGAAAACACCAATTGCAGTAATTTTTGTGCTGTGAAAAAGAAATTTTTACATTTTTTTCTGAAAATAAGGAAGCTGCATACATTTAGGGGATAAATACAATTACGAAAAATTCTACAAGCTGAAATCATTAAATTAAATGTTTGGATGAAAGAGATTTCAATGTTTACAAACGCGTGATGCCAAACATTCATATTCCAGCACATGAAAACGAGATTCACGAGGTGTTTCTTTGATTTGCATTTTGTTGCATTTTACCACAGACACCTAACTGAATTATAAAAATATTTCTAAAGTTAGTCTTGATAACGTCGTATGAACCAATATGAATGAAATTGAGCTATTAGCTGCAAACGATTGATAACCATATAATCTATCTTAGAAAAAAAAACTTGGTTTCATTTAAACAATAAGTAAATTCTACAAAATGGTTTTAATTAAGGACGCATGATAACTTTCTTATTTTCGAGTGCAATTTGTTTTTACGACTTTTAGCATTGCACTGGATTGGCGTGCAAAACAAAGGTCGTAAAAAAACAGTTCGGTTCATTGGTTTTTGTGACCTTATGCATTTTCTCAGAAAGTTTGAAGTTTGATGTAAAGTTTGAAGATTTAAAAAGAAATTGTTTCAAGAGAGTGTTTCAAGTCAGTATAATAATACAAACTTCAGCTATTTGTTGTAAGGTAAGGCCCATAGCGTGCCTTTTATGACTGGACTGATTTTCAGTTTCATAATTTTTCCACCACAGTGGCTGCGAACAAAACAAAAAGCGTTTAGTAGGAATGGAAGATTTTGAAGAGCGCAGATGAGCCATACCTTATGTAAGAACTTGAGTGCTTGAAGCAAAATAGTAAGTAATAGCAAAATTAAATACGCATGAAAAAAAATTATGGGTTCAAAATTTAACAGCATGCAAAACGACGTTTGAGCCAATCATGCAATGCCAAAAGTCATAATTCCATGTTTACTCGAACAACTAAATGTATGCCTGAATCGAATCTGTTTGTGTATCGCATACCGATTTCTAAAGACAATTCCGAGCGATATTTTAAAAAGTAGAATTAAAAAGAGGTTACAAAACTTCAACAGCGATTTTCTCGAAACACATCATGTGGCCCATATGACCTAATCAAAACAAACTCTAGATTTTTTTTTAAATTGAGTGATTGTTCGAAAAATATTTTTACAGCAACGGTGTGGGTGCACCATGAGGAAGCCATTAAAATGCTCTTGCTTTTTTTATTCATCCCTGCTCGATTTTTCAAATTTCATATAAAAATAAAAAACCTTAAAAAACTACCTTAAGACGCGAGTAATAATGTAATATCCATTTTGTAATCATTAAAAGATAACTTTATTACAATACATAAAAATTGAAAATTGATAAGGTTTTGTGTTATATAAATGTTGCATCTAACCCCGCTGTTACGTGATGCCCCGTTTGACAAAATTTAAAATAACTTCAATTCAAGCTAATTTCAATTTTTTGGATGAATTTATATGCAAAAATATCTTTTACCATACGAATTCCTATACAAAAATGAAACACGTAGCACAAATTCTGAAATTAAAAAGGAAATGGTAGAAAGATGTCAATTTTTGCAGCTGTCTAATGTAGGACTTATTGGGGGAACAAATTTTCTACTTTTGGCACACTTACAGCCACCAATTGTTTTTTTTTTTTCTTATCATAAGTTCTTGAAAGTTGCCGAAAATGAATTTTGCAATGCTCTTCCTAATTCTGTAGAGCAACTTTTTTTTCAAGGTTACAGCCTATGTCCTTGAGACGTCTGTTCATAATTTCTCCATCTGTTCATATTTACCACACTTTCTTGCGGGTAGCACTGATTACAAACTTGGTAAACGATTTTTGGATAGAAACAGTAGTTTCACGTTACATTTACCCATAGTAATCAGTGCATGGTGATTATTCATAAAAAAAAATTCATTGTAAAATATACTAGAGCTCGAACATTTTTCAAAAGATTTTGATCAATTTGGAACATAATAAATTTATTTTCAATCCTGTTTAAAAAATTGGAGTCAAATTAGTTAAAATTGAAAAAAAGTAAATATAAAAACAATGTTGGAAGAAAATAGATTGAGGATTTTTTTTATCCGAATGTAACAAATAAACATTTATTAGTTTCTTTTATTTTAACTGTTTCCAAAATAGACATGTAGGAAATTTCACTATTTCTTACGAAGAGGGAGGGGGAGAAGAGTTTGAAAATTTCAAATTCGCGTAAACGAAATGGCCCCTAAGTTGATGAATAGAACATTTGACCGTTAAGAAGCATTGAAACTGTGGTAATAATTAACCCATAGGACGAAAGCTATGGGCTAAATATGAACACTCATCTGTGAATCAGAATATCATTTTGCTAAATTTCTTCAAAATCTAGAAAAAGCATAATAAACTGGATGTAAAAAAGTTGATATTAACATCTCAGCAGGATTTCCTTTGACCAGATCCCGATCAGGAGGGTAAAACAAAATTATATCAAAATGAGATATTTTGATACTAATTTTTTTCTATCTAAATAAGTTATAATTCAGTACTCGTAGGATGTTAAAATATCTCAAATTATATCAAAAAATCTATACGATCATAGCTAAATTATATCAGTTTTTGATATGCTCCTATCAAGATTATATCTGGTTCAGATAGCATAGTTTGATATTGGACAGAACAAATTATATCAAAATTATAACTTATCAAGATATGAGTGCATCGAGAAAATTTTCTAGTGGAAGGTCAATAAACCACATTATTTGATAAAACCATGTCCCATTTTTGGTTTCCCAAATATTTGATTCAATTTTATGAATCTGTTGAGCGAAACTCGTTTATGTAAGGTTTGAGCCGTTGACTTCGATGTCCGTGTTTCAGAAAAAGTTGTACGTATATCAAAATAAGATATAATCATTTTATTTTAGGACAATCCGAAAAAAATCTTGATCATTGAATATGAGCTCAAGTTTGTCAATCAGAATAAGATATGATTCAGATTAGAGAAACTTAAAATAGAATATTTGGAGTACTTAATTATAATTGAATCAGATGTAAATATCTTGGTGAGATACGTTTGAGTTATTATTTTGATATGCTCTCCTGATCGGGATATCCAAACATTGTACACTGTCCAAATTTCCGTTGAAAAATAACAGAGTTATGTAGCTTTGAAATATGGTTGTTTTTTATTAACAAAAAAATATAACCGAGGCTAACTCAAAAATAAAAAATGTAAGCCAACTGAAAAAAAGATGAATTTTGAAGTCGTTAAATTGAACAAAATTTTTAATTTTGGAGAAGATATAAAGACCCCCGGCGCAAATTATCAGTTAATTAAAAATAATTTCCATCTCGTTTATCGATTTTTATAAAACTCGGCCAGTTACTAGATCAAACATTTTTAAATCTTTTGGTCGATTTTCAAGTATTTCAATAAAAATTGTCAAAAATACTACTCATTTTTTGAAGCAATCTAAAATTTCCCTTTTTCACGGGAATATCTGTACCTTTTTTCCAGTCATAAGACAGTCTTCAAATTTTTTGGAGTGTTAGTTGGATAAATGGAAAAAATGTTGAGTAAAAATTTCAACTCAGACAAAAATAGCAGCTAGTCAAACTAGGATGTGGGTGCGCTGCTTCAAACGATTTCGTTCTTTTTTTTAAAAAAACTGTATTCCAAAGGTTGTTAGATTGCCCGATTTTATCCGGGTTTGCCCGGATATTTAATACTAAATTTATGAACAGTCCAGCCCGGCCCGGTTGCCCGGATTTCATTGACCCGGATTTTGCCCGGATTTATTCACTTTGTTTGGCAAGTTAAACATAAAAGACAACAAACACCTTCAAAACGAATTTTTTAGCAAGTTTTATAAAAATAATCATAAAAGGTTTTTGGAAGCCTGAAATACGGTTCATAATCTATCGATAAGTTTTGATGTAAAAACAAAAATTTTTTTTTTTCTTGATTTTTGTTCAGTAATTTCTGAGTTTTGACAAAATTTGCCCGGATATTGCTCGGTTTTATGGTCGTCAATTTATAATCGATCGGCTGGATTTTGCCAGGTTTTTATATAAAAATTGCCAAGTTTGTCCGGCCCGGATACGTGCTGAAAAAATTCTGGCAACCTTATGTATACTGCCTCCCCTTCTATAGCTACATATGTATATGCATTTTTCTGTGACTTCATCAGATCATTTGATGTTCAAAATGAATTTGAATAATAAGGTTGTTTTAAAAATAAACCCGACTAAATTTTTCCTGAATAACAAAATTTACAATAAAAAGCACTTCTTTATATTGAATTACCATCCCCCTTCTTTGATAGAAAGGGTTTTTGTGAACTATAAATTATCCTAACATTTTCACAAAACTGGCTCGTGATATTGGCAAGTTTGTTGCCTCCTGATCCAATTTCCGCGAGTTCGAGCCCAAAAGTAAACATAAGATAAGATAAGATAAGTGCTTCAATAAATGTCCGAAAACTTTCACGTTGAATTAAAGTCGCAAATGCCATAAAAATGGTAAAACAACTACAGACCCCGTTCGATTTTGGCAACACGCCCGTACATTTTGTGTTGCCAAAATCGAATGTTGCCAAAATCGAACGGTTTTTTTTTCTCAACTTTTTTTTCAGTTGTTTTTACAAAATAACTGTTATTATTATCAAACACGTTATTTTTGGTCAATTTTCGACATTTTTCAGTCATTTTTAAATTTTTTTCATCATGTTTTTAAAACATTTTCCACTTTTCTTGTTGTCTTTATAAAGTTTGTTTTCATTTGTCATATTTGCTGTTTTTGTTATTCTTCATCATTTTTTTGTTGTTTTTTGTAAATTTCAGTCTTTTGCTTGAATTTGTTTTTCAACTTTTTTAATTTTTCATATTTTTGTCATTTTTGAGTACTTTATACATTAAAAAAAAAATTGATTTTATTGTTGCATTTTATCACCATTTCAGAATATAAAAACGTATTTATGGTGTTTGTCTTAATAAAATTGGTCCTGTTATAACGAAAACTAAAAGGTAATGTTGATTCTGGAAACCGTTCGATTTTGGCACATGTGCCAAAATCGGATGTTGCCAAAATCGAATGTTGCCAAAATCGAATGTTGCCAAAAACGAACGGGGTCTGTATAATCAAAATATAAAATAATTATGTTTTACAAAACTTGATGAGAACCACTTGCCAATTGATTGAATTAAAATGAATTTTATCGTATTTTTCGATAATTTTTTATCGGAATCCCTCTCTCGCTTCAATGGCAGGGAATAAAAATTTCACTGGTATAATTTTTTACTCGAAAACTACTTTTTGCATGTTTAAGTTTTACATCAATCGGTTTAGTAGTTTCTGAGTTCTTGATTAATACAAATACAAATTCTTTCTATTTTTCTAGAGATTTTAGCGAGTTTTACTAAACTTCAAACAACGATCTAAGGCGTAAAACAAAAAATACATATATCTTAACTTTTTTAATATTTGAAAGACTGTAATATGAACTTTCAATTGCAATGAACAATACAATTTTTGATTTGTTCCGTTTGGAGTTATCGTAGCTAAAAAGAATCAATTTTCAACATAAATTGCATTTTAAATTCAAAACAGAAACAAATTATGGTAAATAAATAAACTTTTGGTTCCAATAAAGATGCGCATGATGATTATTTTAAGAGTTGTTGAAAAAATGTTTCTGATTAAATATCACACTGAAAATATAAAACGAAAAAAAATGTTTTTTGTAGGATCACCCTAACCTTAAGAAAACATATTGTCATACAACTTTTATTCCAATAGTTGATGTTTGGTGTCTTCGACAAAATTTCATGAATTATTATGTTATACAATATTGTTGAACAATATAGGCCCCTATCTTAAGATAAAAAGATATAAATTTTCATGTTTCACAAGCTTTATGAACCACCTTTAAATTATTTCATTTAAAATGACTGCCTTCAAATGTTGTGAAAGTTTGTCCAAGACACATGTGATGTCACATCACACTTAGGGAAAGGAACCAAATAATTGTTTCCCGCTAAATTTCATTTCTGGAAAACTGTGCACTGTGGGCAAAAAATACATCTTTGCTAAACATCTACGTTAGTTATCCATCAGCCATAAGAGAAATTGAATGTTCAATTTCTTATTTATTCTGCATTTTGTTAAAATATTGAGTTGAAAATGTTGTTCTAATCTAATTTTTTTTCTTTTCTTTCCAGGTATGACCTTCATCGAACAAAAAATTATTGGATATTGGTTTCTTAAGAATAACAAAACAATATTGTTACTTTTTGCATTGGTAAGGTTTTGCATATTGTAGCTGAGAAGAAAGGGCTTCATATAAATTCTGAAGGAATGTTTTAAATAGCTCTATTTAACACCCTATAGTTAGCGCTCAACCTTTGAGCGGATCAGTCGTGATTTACGAAAGAGCGATAACGGAAAATTCTCGAATATAAAGTACGTTTTGACAAATAACACCGCGAATCAAGTGCCGTGTGTGCGCGCATTTCGATTTCGCGATGGGAGACGCGAAAATACTTTTCGCATCGATTTCTCCAATGCACCAAAAGTTCCGTCGTATGAAGATATTCATAACTTCATTGGACAACAACTCGGTCTTACGCGCGAAAACGTGTTACAACTGCAACCGAATAGACGACTCGGTTGTGTGTATGTAAAGGTGACTGACCTCGAGATCGCCGAGCGTATCATCGAGGAACATGACAACAAACATGAGATCGTAGTGGAAGGCAAACCGTACAAAGTGCGAATCGAGATGGAAGACGGAGCAGTGGAAGTTAGATTGTTCGATCTAACCGAATTTGTCTCGAACGAAGACATAGCCATATTTCTACAATCGTATGGCCAAGTCCTATCGGTACGTGACGTGCTGTGGGACGAAAAATTTCTCCTGGGAGGAGTATCGACTGGTGTTCGAGCTGCTCGCATGATTGTGGATGTTAACATCCCTTCCTTCGTCGTTATCGGCGGACAAACCACCACGTTGAGCTACAAAGGCCAACGACAAACGTGTTCTCACTGTAACGAGTTCGCACACAATGGAATACCGTGTGTGCAGAACAAAAGACTGCTTGTGCAGAAGCTCACAGCAGACCAAAACAAGCCTTCGTATGCTAACGTAGCGAAGCTTCCAACACAACCTACACTCCCCAGGAGACTACCACCTCAAAGACCCACACCAACCAGCCAACCCACACCGACAACCGCCAACCCATCAGCGCCGACACCAGCCAGCCAACCTAGACCGACACCAGTATCACAGCTGGGAGCCAGTACGACAATACAGGTAGGAGACGTTCAAGTTTCTAGCATGCCTCCACCAGCCATCCCACATCCACCCCAAGAAATAACACAACATGGCCCGGCTAAAGCTTCCACGACAGAAGGCAGCGAATCTGATGCTTCACAAGCGTCAAAAAATCTTCGGTCAAGCAAACGACAGAAGAATCCTCCTAGCAAGAAAATGAAACACACTGGCGGCTACAGCGACATTAGTGTTGACGAGGAGGCATAACAAAATAAATGGATACTACAACCTGCAATATAGCCACAATTAATATTAACACCATCACCAACCCAACCAAACTTAACGCTCTTCGTACGTTTATTAGAACGATGGAGCTGGACATTATATTTCTCCAAGAGGTTGCGAGCGAACAGCTGAGCTTGCCCGGTTACAACGTCATATCCAATGTAGATGAAGCTAGGAGAGGAACGGCAATAGCTTTGAAAGAACACATCGAATACTCCCATATTGAGAGAAGTTTAGATGGTAGACTCGTGGCAGTACGCATATACAACACTACCCTCTGCAATGTATACGCTCCATCTGGATCCATGCTCCGAGCCCAACGCGAACGATTCTTCAACAACACGGTTCCATACTACCTCAGGCACCGTACGGAGCACACAATTTTAGGCGGCGACTTTAATTGTGTGATTCGTCAGTGTGATGCCACCGGCCCAAACAACATGAGTCCCGCTCTTCAAAACACGATACAACAGACCAACCTTCGTGACGTATGGGTTCAGTTTCATGCTCGTGAAGCTGGCCATACATACATCGCTCACAACTCGACATCAAGACTGGACCGCTTCTACGTGAGTGTAGGATTACTAACACAACTAAGAGCAACAGCTGTGCATGCCTGTTGCTTCTCGGACCACCAAGCTGTTACAACCCGTGTTTGCCTTCCACTTCCCGACTCACCCAACGGCAGAGGATTCTGGAGTCTTCGCCCGCATTTACTCACTGATGAAAATGTGGAGGAGTTTCAAATCAACTGGCAGTATTGGACTCGCCAGCGACGTCACTATTCATCCTGGATGCAGTGGTGGCTATCATATGCAAAAAATAAAATCCAATCATTCTACCGGTGGAAATCGAAATTGGCATTCCGAGACTTCCATCAAGAACAACAACGACTATACCATCTACTAAAACTTGCATATGATGGCTACTTTCAAAACCCCGAAATGATATCGACAGTAAACAAGCTTAAGGGTGAAATGCTTGCGCACCAACGGCGCTTCACCCAGCTGTTTATTCGAAACAACGAGACATACGTCGCTGGTGAACCCCTTTCAACGTTCCATTTGGGGGAAAGAGAAAGGAGGCGAACGACAATCAACAAACTTCGAGACGAGCGGAATAGAACGATTACGGACGCCGCCGAAATACAGAGACATATGGTACAATATTTTTCAAACTTGTACACAAATGTCTCTGTTGAAACAAACGATGAATTCCACTGCGACCGGGTCGTTCCAGAAGAAGACGAAGAGAACAACAACTGCATGCGAGCCATCACAACAGATGAAATTTACAAAACTATTAAAACAAGTGCATCCAAAAAATCGCCAGGCCCCGACGGCTTGCCCAAAGAATTCTACTTGCGCACGTTTGATGTCATACACCGAGAGCTAAATTTGGTCCTGAACGATGCTTTACGCCTCAATTTCCCATCAGAATTCGTGAATGGCATCATAGTATTGGTGAAAAAAAGAAACGCAGGCGACACAGCACATTCCTATCGCCCAATAAGCTTATTGAACACGGACTACAAACTGCTTTCTAGAATTTTGAAGGCACGTCTCGAGACAGTGATCCAACACCACCACCTGCTCAGCGCAAGCCAAAAATGTTCCAACGGCGCTAGAAACATTTTTCAAGCCACGTTAGCCATCAAGGATCGAATTGCTCAGCTGATTGCGAATAGAAGAAAAGGTAAACTGATATCGTTCGACCTCGATCACGCTTTCGATCGGGTAGAACATAGCTTTCTTTTTAAAACACTCTCGAATCTTGGTCTAAATCCGCAATTTATTCACCTACTAACCAATATTGCCAAAAACGCTACATCACGACTTCTTGTTAATGGGCACCTCTCCTCATCCTTCCCTATTCGACGCTCTGTGCGGCAAGGGGACCCCCTTTCGATGCACTTGTTCGTGCTTTATCTACAACCTCTCCTGCGACAGCTAGAAAACGTATGTGGCGACGACCTTATAGTCGCGTACGCAGATGATATAAGCACTGTTGTTACCAGTAATGATCAGATCTCCCAAATGCTGATACTGTTTAGACGATTTCAAAAGGTTTCAGGTGCTCAACTGAATGAAGAAAAAACGTCATCAATCGACGTAGGAACGCCAGGGGGAAGCTCCCTAACAGCACCATGGTTAAAAACGGAAACAGCAATAAAAATTCTTGGCTTGGTTTTTACCAACTGTATACGAGAAATGATCAGAATAAATTGGGAAACATTGGTAGTCAACTTTTGTCGACAAGTTTGGCTCCATTCACTACGCACACTCACTGTCCATCAAAAAGTTATTTTGCTCAACACATTTGTCACCTCTAAAATATGGTATGTATCATCCACTATCATGCCATACAACGTACATACTGCCAAAATAACTGCAACAATGGGAACATTCTTGTGGCGCGGATATTGCGCTCGAGTCCCAATTCAGCAACTTGCGCGCAACATCGAGCTCGGTGGTCTCAAATTGCAGATACCTGCATTTAAATGTAAAGCTCTTCTTCTAAACCGTCACATTAGCGAAATAGATTCGATGCCATTCTATAAGGAATTCATTGACGGCAGCCAAACTAACATCCCAACAACACTTCCATGTCTTGCAAATATTTTGGCCAATTACCTCAGCTTGCCTGATCACATAAGACAAACACCAACCACAGCAAGTATTCTGAACTTTTTTGTTGCACAAGCTGACCAGCCAAGAGTCGAACGAGATCACCCAAACGAAAATTGGAAACGGATTTGGAGAAACATTTCGTCTCGTCGTTTGTCGTCTAGCCAACGGAGCCTTCTTTATGTGTGGACAAATGGCAAAATCGTCCACCAGCAACTTTTACTCCAGATGCGACGGGTCGATGGAGATATTTGCACACACTGTGGTGCATTGGAAACAATCGAACACAAATTTTTTGCCTGCGCACGAGTACGGGACAGCTTTGGACGTCTACAGCAGCTGCTTATCACTACCGGTGGTCGAAACTTCTCAACTGATGCTCTGTTGAGACCGTCGCTAGAGGGAATGAACAGAAGAACTCGATCAACAATATTACGTTTACTCTCGTGTTATATTGATTTCATTGATAACTGTGCTAGCTCTGTAATTAATGAAAATGAATTGGAATTTAATTTAAGAAGTGAACTTTGAAATTCTGTACATATTTAAATAAACGCAATTCAATTACTTGACAAAAAAAAAAAATAAAAATGTAACATAACAAACAATAAAATTCAAATAAATCACTGTGTTGAAAACCTTTTCAATAAATTTTTTGATAACTTCGATACAATTTACTGGGTAAAAAAAAAAATCTACAAATGAGGATTCGAAACAGTTTAAGATATTTTCTTCTTTGAGATCGCAAAAGTTTACTTTCTGCAGTCGGAAGATATCAATAATTGTTCTTTTTGCTAAACTCAAAGCATTTTTTACATCTCTCTTAGTACCGAATTATCTTTGGGTTGAAAAAAGATATAATTGCAGCTTCAGAAACACAAACACGCAATCGGTTGCTTTTAAACACACAGAAAATTTATTTAAAAGATCTTTCCTAATTTCAAATGATGAATATCATTATTACCAATTATCCTTCTTTACTTTCGATTTAATTTCGCCTAGTAATGGTCATAAACAAATTCAGTTTTTTTGGCCAGATAGATAACGCTTTCGAAAGACCCAGTAGTTTTTGTTTCTCTTGAACAAAAGTAACAGCGACAGCTTAACAGATATCAGTACAAATTTGACATATTTAAACAACTTTTGTTTATAATTTTTCAAGATTTTAAAACAGTTGATTTATTGAACGAATGAGTTTTCATATTTCGATGGAAATGTAAATTTTTATTTGGTTTTTTATAATTTATCATATGTAAAATGAACATTTTCTTTGGGCTTGTGATATAGCTCAGTTGGAAAAGCAGTTGAATCCTGAGCCGATGTCCATGAGTTTTAGGCCAAGAGTAAATATCGAACACAGTTTACAGTGGTCCAGGACGAAAATTCATCAGAGATATCAAAAGAGGTAGACAAATTTTGACTTCAGCAAAAATGCTCATCAAACCATGTGGCTGGATAATCTTCAACCAAATATTTGGACGTGTCATTTTTGCATGAATTTTGCATCAAAACTTCTTTCAGTGAAAAGATAAAGTTAATTTGCCTTTTACAATTCAGCCAGTGGTTTTTTTTGGCAATTTAACTGAAGACAACACATACATGTGATGATTTGTAAGATAATTATGATTTTTTTTAAATGTTTAAATGTTGGAGTGTGTCGAAAAAAAAACAGTTTTCTGACTCTAGCTTTTGTGGATGAATTTATACATGAAAAATGACTTCAAAGCATTTGTTTGAAATCAAAATACGCACATTTTTCTTTCAGAGAGCAAATTTGTATCAGGAGGTGTTCTTCAATTATAAGGATTTTTTTAGCAAAATTTTGTACTTTTTAAACTGTCGTATCTTAAATTTGTGCAAAAAAAATAATTCCGGTGTTTACAAGTTCAAATATTGAATATTTGATTGCGAAATTATGTAAGATAGTTTATATTTCAAACTCGAGAAAAAAATCCAATGTTGATTAATTTTCATCTCGGGCAAACATAACAAAACGATTCAAATTCAACTTTGGCCCGAGAAATAGGGATGATCTCTTTCGAAGAGTCTCTAAATGTGTGAATTTGTAATGAAAAAAATTAATCAACTTTGGAATTTTTGTTTTCTCGAGTTTAAAAAATAACCTTTCCACCAAGATTTCACAATCCAACATTTATTATTTGAACTAAATAATGCCGTCATAGTTTTTTTTTTGCACAAATCTAAGATATGACAGTTTAAAAAGTACAAGTTTTTTGCTAAAAAAAACCCTTATAACTAACAGACGTCTCCTGATACAAATTTTCGCTCTGAAAGAAAAATGTGCGTGTTTTGATTTCAAACAAATGCTTAGAAGACATTTTTCTTGTATGAATTCATTCACAAAAATTTGAGCCAGAATACTGTTTTTTTACACACCCCAAAATTTTAACATTTTAAAAATCATAACTTATTTACGAATCGTCATATATATGTGTTGTCTTCAGTAAAGTTGCCTTAAAATCACTGGCTACAACTTTGTACAAGACATTTTGGCTATATTTTTTCACTGAAAAAGTTTTTTATGTGAAAATCATGCAAAAATGACATGACCGAAAAATTGATTGAGGATTATTAAAGCGCGTGGTTTGATGAGTATTTTTGCAGAACACAAAATTTTTCTTTATCATATCATATCTTCATAACTAATTTTGACACGATAAAATTCCATCCTGGATCACTCTGCAATGGCACCGGATAAGTTTTTTAATACCGTTCTTGGCTCAAAAATTTATGTTATGCTTTGATGTTTCCAGCTTTAGGCTGTCGATTTACATGAAACATAAATACATTTTTGATTTATTTGAAAGATTATAAATATCATCAAATGGCAGAACAACAAATGGTTTTTATCTTCAGTTTATTTTTTATAAGTTTATTTCTGGAACGTAAGCTGAAGATATGAAATTTTATTTCCCTTATATTGAAGATAACGACCGACTTGTTTTTCGAGGTCAACGTTATCATTAAATCCCCTCATGCTTCGGCTCTTTTGTCTTGGCGTTAATGAAACATCAAACAAATTTTCCGATCCAGCATCTGAATGAGAGAAGGCGGAACCCTCGTACGGTTTCTTGCCTTCATAAGATTCCAATTAGGGCGGCAGATTTGTATCGTAGAAGATGCTGCTTTCAAGCCAGCGACAGCAACCTACATATTAGAAGTGATTGTGATTTCTTCATCCAAAGCTCCTCATTATGGAGGTCTGTCGTCTCGTTTGGTCCCGGTCCAAGTCGAGTTTGGGGTCAATTTCTTCCATCCATCCCGGCTTCCAGGCTCGGTTCAGTGTATCGAATCCCTCTTTTATCGTCCTTGAATTCAAGAGCCAGCGTTCAGCTTTCACATTGAGACGATACAGAGCCATTGGAACCACCTTTAACACCTGCACTCTGTCTACTAATACGATTAATTAGGTGAGTTCCACTTGGTTCAAGTGAAGAGTCACTTGATTTTCAGTGCAACTTTTAACGATTCGGTTGATTAGGTACGAAAGTAGGAAGAGGGATACCGTTAGTATGAAATTAATTTTAATATTTTACCCGTCATATATAAGTAGATTAGAAAGTCAGCTGAAAAAATTAAAATTCCTTTATCGGTACGTCTGGTTGAAAAAATTCTTGTGATTAAAAAAAGAAAAAAAAATCACAAAAATCGATAAAAACAATCTTTTGGAGATAACAATCAATGGAACAGCCTTTATTAGACAAAGCAAATTGCTTTCATTTACTAAAATCATTCGTTCGTTTTCACGCATCCCACGATACAGTGCCTCATAATCCCATCTCATTAGACAGCAGTTTATCACGTTCCAAGAAAAGCCGAGTCTGTCAAAGTTTGAGGCAAAGTTAAGAACGAAAAAAACCTAGGCAAAAAAAGAATCAAATCCGACAATCACTCAGCAAATGTCCTTGGTAACTTTATCATTCGTTAAACCAACAGGAAACCAAAAGACCGACCGCTTAGGCAAAAAATAGGCATTTTCGTAAGCACGCGTGGGTGGGTGCAGAAGACGGCAAAAACCAAACGATGAATAAGCTGACGACCAAAGAAGCGACAAGACACACTTATCTGAATTGCTTCCGCGAGCCTTATCGGCACCATCATCGTTTCTCTACTTTCTCGATTCGCATCTATTTCCATTCCGGGAGCGGCTGGCTCTGTGATATCTTGAAAATGATGCTAATTACTCCTACTTTCTTCGGCGGAGGACTCGTGCTAGAAGAAATTTTCACTTTGTCGCTTCTTTTCGCAGGAAACAAACCGTGATCAAAAGTGACTTGCTGGCTGCCGAGATTATTAGGAAGCTGCCGTCGCCTGTTTGAGGGAATTATACGCATCCCGGACGAAAAGTTGAAGTTGACTTGTTCAGGGAAATCAGCGATACTTTATGTGAGATTCGATGACCAAGGTTTGAATACTTCATACAAGTGTTCAAATGAACTGTCGCCTTCAAAAATGATTAAGTCAAAGAAATTGGAGAGAGTGATACTTGATCACCTTTTCTTATTTCACCATATCATTTAGGAAAAAATTAGAAACTTGCACCATTTTACATTTTCTGGAGTAAAAAATTGCGATATTTTATAAGTTACGGGAGCCTTGATCCTTTATTGAAAGAGACTTGATCCATTATTCAGGAAGCTCAAACCCGAAAACGAAAGCGGCCGTATGCTAGACCTCTGCTTCATAAACGAAGGCTTCAGGAATCCGACAATTGATTTAGCTCCCGCTCCTCTCGTCGAAATTGTTTCTCATCATCCAGCTTTAGTGGTCTCACTCGATGTCACTAACATTAACGCCCCCTTAGAGGAAACTGCTTCATTCTACCAGGACTTCAAAAACGCCGATTACGAAGCTATCTCTCGAATCCTAGGTTCCATCGAATGGGAAAACGAGCTCGATCTCTCTAACCCCAATGCTGCCGCTGCGACTTTTTCAAACATACTGAACTACATAATCGATCGTCATGTTCCGAAACGTAGCTTACCTTCCAACCCTCGAGCTCCCTGGGTCACTAACCAGCTGCGACAATTGAAGACGGCTAAAAACCATGCTCTTCGATACTACAGCAAGCACAAGTCCCTCTGCACAAAAGAAGAATACCGCAAACTAAACACAGCGTACAGAAAAAGCAGCAGGCGTTGCTACCAGAACTATCTTCACCGGCTACAACGCAATTTTAAAACCAATCCGAAATCATTCTGGAAGTACGTAAAAAATCAGCGGAAAGAATCCGGACTTCCGTCTCAAATGTTCTTGAACGGCAACTCAGCAAACAACGATCCTGAAATATGTAATCTTTTTGCTGAGAAGTTTTCAAGCGTTTTCACAACGGGGTCAATTTCCTCAGAGCAACTGGATATGGCTGTAAGAAATATTTCACCTCTAGATTCTTCCTTAAACGGTATCACATTCGATGACGCAGCCATTTTGAAGGCGACAGCTAAGCTTAAAAATTCATCTTCTACGGGTCCGGACGGGATACCAGCTATCTTCTTGAAACGTTTCATGCCACACCTATTGACTCCCATAAGGCATATTTTTCGAGCTTCGCTGGACTTCGCAATCTTTCCCTCGCTTTGGAAAGAAGCTTACATGTTCCCTGTTCACAAAAAAGGAGATAAGAAAGATATAAACAACTACCGCGGAATTTCAGCTCTCTGTTCGATAGTAAAACTGTTTGAATTGGTTGTTCTGGATCCAATTTTTTCGTCCACGAAGCAATACTTTTCCAATGATCAACAAGGATTTTTGCCAAAACGATCCACGACCACAAATTTGCTGACTTTCACATCGTTCGTGCAAGATAGCTTTGCCATGAAGTCTCAAACTGACGCCATCTATACTGATTTGTCTGCTGCTTTCGATAAAGTAAATCACGATATTGCAATCGCTAAACTTGAACGCTTAGGATTCTGTGGATCTTTACTGGATTGGTTTCGAAGCTACTTAACGGGACGAAAATTATCAGTTCAAACAGGAAATTTTCTCTCAAGACAATTCTCCGCTTGTTCAGGCGTGCCTCAGAGAAACCACTTGGGACCGATAATTTTTGTCATCTATTTTAACGATGCACTCACTGTCCTTGATGGACCTAAACTTGCGTAAGCTGATGACCTCAAACTTTTCCACACCATTAACAGCCAAGAGGACATCGATTTCTTACAAAGGCAGTTCAATACCTTCGCTCACTGGTGTGACACCAACTGCCTGCCTCTGAACCGGAGTAAATGTGCTGTCATTTCATTTTCTCGCAAGCGGAACTCTATACACGCGGAGTACACTCTTGGTAACGAAACCATCGCCCGGGTGAACCACATCAACGATCTGGGCGTGATCCTAGACCATTGGCTGGAGTTTAAGACTCATACGAATTACATCGTTGATAAAGCATCTAGAAGTCTTGGCTTCTTATTTCGCGTAACCAAGGAGTTCAAAGATGTGTACTGCCTAAAAAGCCTGTATTGCAGCATCGTTCGCTCAACTCTCGAATATGCATCAGCAGTTTGGTGCCCATTTTACCAGAATGGAGCCGAACGAATCGAGGCTATCCAGCGGCGCTTCATACGGTATGCCCTGAGACACTTGAACTGGCTAGATCCGTTTCGTTTACCTAGTTACGAAAGCCGTTGCCGCCTAATTGATTTGGACACACTTCAAGTCCGCCGAAACGCTGCACGTGTTTTAGTCGTAGCGGATCTCCTCGCGTCGAGAATTGACTCTCCCGTGTTGCTGGAAGCCATTCCCCTCAGTGTGCGACCCCGAGGACTAAGAAACCAAAATCTGCAGCTCTATGTTCCAATACGGCTGAACAACTATGGAGCCAACAGCGCTCTTATAGGAATTTTTAGGACTTTTAATCGCTTCGCCGAGTACTTCGATTTCAACGTTTCAAGAGCCACTTTCCGAAGAAAAATTTTAATGGTATCGAGGACTGTGTAGACTAAGGTAGTTTTTAACTTGTTTGTAACTCATTATTTTACTAAGCTATCATTAGGATCAACAGGTGATCCGTTGATGTTTTTACAAATAAACAAATAAACAAATAAACAAATAAACAAATAAACCCGTGGAAAAAAAATCAAATATAACCCCAAGATAGAATGTCAATTGACTATTTTGGTCAGGTTCGTTCTCATTTTTCAATTTATAACTGTCAGAAGAAGAAAATTCTATAACTTTATCTCTACCCTATTTACATTTTATACTTAAAGGCACTATTTTCTCTAGCTAAGCGAAATTAAATTATTTAAGCCTTCAGACAATGCTGGATAAACATTTGTTATCGGATATATATTGGTAATTTCGTCATCAGCAGTGATCAAGATCCATTCAGAAGAAGAATATACCGTTTTGAACTCTAGGGATCAAATGTGCCCATAATTAACATTTTAGAAATCTTTTTCTGTAAAAGGTTGAGAGTTTTCCATTGCTTTGAAAATATGGTATAATAATGTTCATAATATACTCTCTCACTGTTTATATTGATTATTCAAAAGTGTGAGAATTTTTTTTGTATTATGTCTTTTTTTTGTATAGATATTTTTTCAATCTTGGCACGCCAAGAAACGAAAATCAAAACAAATGTAACATACGGCAGCATTGTATGTCGACATGAAAAATAGTTATTTATTACTTAGAATGAGTGAATATAGAAATAGAACTGTCCGTGCTCAGTTTGTGTTGTATTGAAAAATTAACAGCAAAAGTTATGCTCAAGAACCCAAGATCGAACAGTATCAAATGATGTGACCAGGCAAAACATATCTTGAACCGGTTCCGTAGTACCGAAAATGATCTTGTATCTTGACCATTTGAAAAATTTAAAATTTTTAATTTTGGAAAAATTCTGCCATTCACAAAAGCTTATCATGAAATTTTGATCATGATAAGTATCAAAAGATGGAATTCAGATCACAGTTCGTTTGGAAAGATCTTTTTTTATCAAACAGAGATTGATTTTACTACCTTGGTGGTAAACTGTTTCAATTATTTTGAAAATAGTTTACTAACTTATTGAAGTATGAAGTATTTAATATTACTTCAGCACAGTGTTCGGCACAAAAGCGCCAATCCGCTATTCGCTAGTTAGTCCGCTATCTTTTCGTTAGCGGTTTAATTTTGCCGCTAGGATTGATTGATTTAGCGAATTAAAAAGCTCCGCTAATTGAAGATTGTATTTGTACCAATCTCTTGAACTATTAGTGATAGAATACACTTTTTTGCATTAATCACGTTAAGATGACATTGTGCATCATTCTGATTGCTTAATTGGATTCATTGGACGAATGCGTACTCGAATTAGAGAAAAGTTGTATTAAGTGTCATTTTTCTCTCTTTCAGCACTTTTTTTCGCAACATTTACAGAAGATAACATGTTGAACAATATAAAACTATTTTGAACATCTCTTCATCAGCATTTGTTTTCAATACAGTTTTCACAATACAGTTTTTCAGAGATTTTACAGGTCAGTTCATATAAAAATGAGATAAAATTCAGTTTTAAGTTCAAATAGAAATTGTATCAATATTCACGTTTGACAATTCTCCTGCATGTTTAGAAAAAAGGTAAAACAGGTAAAAGATTTTAAATGAGGATAGTGTAAAATAATGCCAAAAACAACATAATGGAATGAATTGCACAAAAAATTGTTTGCAACAAAATTGCATGCTTTCGTTTTGCACAAAACCGATAAATCGAATAAAACTTTTATTCAAAATTCAAACTAAAAAAAGAGACATTGATTCCATCTCCCACATTTTGATTTTTTTCTCTTGTAATTGTTTGAATATTTGGTTATTTTTATTTGTAGAACACAGAGCCTTGTTCAATTTCCTACCTTCGACAGTTTTGGTTTTGCTCATATGTTAAGGTTCGATCAATTTATCTTATTTTGAATTGAATACATGAAATTTTATTCCCTCTCAGGGAATTGTAAAAATCGAAGGGGGAAGGGCGGGGCTAAAGAAGAATTTGTTATTTGTTCCGGCATTAATGTTGGTCAACATTTAGCGATTAGCGCTTTAAGCTCAAAGTTATAACTTTTTCGGCACATTTAGCGTATATAATTAGCGAACGCTAGCTTTGTTTGAGTTTGCGATTAAATTAGCGGTGCTGATTTTTCAATTAGCGATGCCGAACACTGCTTCAGCTTATTTGCCTTGGTTAAAAGACGGTTAACAGACATAACCAATAAAATATTTTGGCTATGTCATGTCCTGATTGTTTTTGTTGTAAGTATTTGCTGCTAAAAATAACTCTCAGATTTAAATTAAAAAAGAATCTTCTAATCTCTAATTCCGATGAAATACTTTCCATAAGATTCCAGAAATAGCTTGATTAAAATGATGAATGAAATTCTTAAAATGCCTCAAGCAAGAAATTAAATAAGAGATTTTAGAATAAAAAATTATGCTACCTAAGAAATAGATAAAGGATTTTTAATTATGGAATGTTTTTGGTTTGAAATTTGGACTCAATAGATTGTTTGCTATTGCTTTTGCTACATCACTGCCTCTTTTTCATACGTTTTCGATTGAGGATTTTGGTGTTCATTGCTTAAATACCGAAATAAAAACTAGAGGAAGTATTTTATATTTGATTTTTTAACCACTTCTTTGTGTTCCCGAACACAGGAACTGAAAACTTCTATGGGAATGACTATGCTTAAAATGATATTTGATCGAAAAGTTAATGTACTCAGTATATCACCAGGCTGTAAATGCAACATTCCCGTTACATTAACAATATGATATTTAGATTAATGGATTGAAATTTGAAGTCAGTTTTGCTACCAACACTCTACAAAGCACGAAAAAATAGTGTTTTTTACTTGCTTTGATAGGAACTTTTGGTCCCATGTTGTTAGAAGAGCTCCTTCTTATGTGAGTGTATTTGTTCAACCATTGTTTTGCAAATAAATTAAAGAGACTTATTCTCATAACTTCTTTCATAACTCTCAAAGGAGTTAATGGCCCACTTTCGTTTCTTCAGATGAAAGTTGCACCATGAATTGGGCTTTACAATGATGAATATTTGTAGAAAATTCTGTTTTGCGGACGGTACTTCTAGACATCATTGAAAACTTGTTTACAATTTATCATGTTAATGGTGATTAATTTAATTTTTAGAAATATTATTTACTTAAACTGGTAAAATAAAATTCAATGCGTTTCAATGTGCTATTTTATGATTTCTGTTGAAAAATGACAGAGGTGTGTTACTAAATAGTCCCGTGCGAAGGGCTCGTCGGGTTTCTGGATTCAAATTCAAATTTAGGCTTGAAATATCAACAATACCAAAATTATACCATAAATAAGGAAATTGATTTCTAAACAATTGTTTTACTTATGATTCTCACACAAACTTAAAAAAATTATTAATTTTACTGATAAAATACATAAAAAATTTAAAAACAAATCAGGATGAATGTTTCAAGTCAATGCTATTTTCGGTAAGTCATTAATTTATCAAAATGACGTTACTTATTGTGAAATAGAGTTTAACCTTAATGAGCCAAAAATTTTGTCTCTATCTCACAATTGCACCCTTGGCATCGGTTCATACCACCTTCATTTGATTATTTACTATGTTTAGTAGATACATGGAGCCGCCAAGCGTCGGATTCAAAACATGACAAATTGCGCTTTGTCGAGATTTGTTCAACTTTCTGCTCAATTGCTTTTTTCCTACATTTCCCACATGTATCGCATCAGAATGGTCACTCGAGTTTCCAATTAATTATTGAAAAAAAAACTTGCTGATTTTCATAAAAAATTCTCAAATATTATCGAATGAGTTGTTAAACTATTGAAAAATCGAATAAATATGTATTAAAATAGTACAACCTTTTTAACAGATGATAATCTTTGGTTCAGATGTTGTTGAAATAGTGTTTTTCAATATTAACTGCAGGTCAGTCAACAATCCGCTTACTGCTGCCAATCTAGGCGCTTACTGCTCCTGTATTTCGTCTTTATTTGTGCAATCTAAGCAGAGATGCTTATTATGAATCAGAAGGTGTCCTGATAAATCCTGATTTTTGCTTCGCGTTGTCCTGATTTTTGACGCAACCACCTGGCACCTCTGCTTACAACGTACATATAAATCACTTTTGCAAATTTCAAATTCATTAATGAGCACAGAAAGTTCACCCAATGTTATTGGGAAGTTGATTCTCTTATGTAACTTTTGAAGCCTTCATTCAAGTAAATATGTGACTTTTGATTGACAGAGTACTCATCGAAAATCTAAAAAAAAACTTGAAAAAAAATTTTCATCGAAATCAATCAGCCGATTTCAAATTGTGTTTTAGGCTATGAGAAAACCTTTCATGATTATTTTTATGAAACATGCTCAAATTTCGCCTTGGACGCGTAAATAAAAAATTATAACATCATAATTTGTTTTTGAAGTTTGACTTGAGAATGAAAATAAATCTGGATAAATTCCGAACATTTCGAATAAAATCCGAGCAATCCGACCTGACCGGACAATTCCTAAATTTTATATGAAACATTCGGACAAACCCGAATAAAACCGATCAATCTGGCAACCATAACGTCTAATTAAATAAAACTGTTTTTTTTACTGAAAATTAACACCGTGGTCATTCTTCCCAAGATTGAACTGACAGTTTGTTTTCAATGTGTGTAAGGTAATAAAACAGTTTGAGGCATGTTTTGTCAAAAGTATTGTGAATATGCTTCCGATTTTATGCCCGTATTTCATTGAAAAAAGCTCAGATTTTGCTCAAATTAAACGTAAAAACCAAATTTTGTTGTGATTTTTAAAAACTATTTTTCTAAAAGAAAGTTTTTGGGCAATGAAAAACAATTAAAAATAAAGTCCAAAATACAAATTGTAATCTGCCAAGATGTTTTGACGAAAAAATTTTTTTCATGTTTTTGTTTTGCATTTCAGGGGATTTGACTAAGTTTGACCGGATTTTGCCCTAATTTTTGTCGATAATTCTAAAATTAAATGCCTCGATTTTGCCGGATTGGTTCTGAAAAAAATCTGGCAAACTCACTGACAAAGTTCTTGTTTTTTTTTTATTTGACTGCCTAGCAACGTGACATTGAGAGAACGTATCCCCTATAATATTTTTGTTAGCTTGTTTCTAACTTTTCAAGCTCTAATTTTTATTCGCGTTTCGTTAGCATTGGTGTACCAACACACAGCTGATAGAAAATTCTGGAAAGTTTTCGTTACGTGAGGATCGATCCAATTTCAATTTACATTGTTGCTGTAAGAAGTTATTCTACGTTTGAAAATATGATGACAAAATCGGAACAAAAATGGTGATTAGACCGGGTAGACAAAATCGCTGACAGCCAAAATCGGTGCGTGATAAAATCAAATTCCCACTGCGTAACTTTTGTTCTTTTTTTCAGAGTGTTTAGTTTGAATTTCAGAAGCTTAGAAGCAACTTTTTTTTAAACTGTCACTACTTTGCCTCGTGTGTCTAAATCTATCACGAGCAAATTGGGGACGAATGTTGAATTATCGTCATCACCTTAGTTTTTGATTTCTTCATTTCTTTGGAATTTTTATTAGGGTGACATATCTCCAAAAACCAAATCAGTGAATAAGTTTATAAGTCCACGATAATTTATAGATTTTTTTTTCTCTAAAGGCATAAAATGCATTACATTCACGACACAATTTTAATTTCGCTTTCATAAAAAAAAACAAGATCATTGCCATAAATTTCATAGCATTATCAACGGAGTCATATGATTTACTTTTAACTTCATTTTTTAAGAAGTATTTACCTTGTTTTGTAAATCAACAGAACATGGAATCATTTCTTTATATTCAAAGCATGGAGCTAACATTACGAAAATTGTTTAATTGCATCGAAGAGCTGATTTGAATGTCTATGTAATCGTTTAATGTTGAGTTACCCAACAAATATAAACGATACAAATTCTCATGTTAGACAAAAACATGTAGTTATTCTTTAACCGAACCATTTAGATCGAAATCACGTTGATTGTTTAATCTTTCCGGTACCATCGTGATACCAGAAAGCCATATATTAACTTACCTGTGCCCAGCCACAGCCTGCAGTTCCGTGCAAATGATAGATTGCTTTACCATGAATAATGAATAACGAATTCAATGAAATTTTAATAATAAATCATTCCCAGCCAATATTGTGCATCAGCTCTGAGGGGGCCTCAGGAGAAGAAAAAAAAAAACACCCAACTGCTTTTCATGATTTAGCATTTCGTTGAATGGGGAATCGATTTAGGTAACAGAGTTTCCTGGTCAAATTTTTGCCATCATTTTCCGATGAACTTTTTTGTTCGCCCTCCAGCGCTTTTTCCTACTTTTCCAATTACGAGATCTTTCACTCGGTGACAGCAGGTTTGATTTGTTTGTCGTTGTGTTCTTTTTTCTTTGACCAAATTGCAGCGGAATGAACAATAAGCTTCGAAGCACATTTCGGTAATTTTTTACCATTTTACCTCGCCCTCTGGTTTGAAGTTTTGATAAAAGCTTCTGACAAGATGGCGTTACAGCTGGAGGCTAAATCTATTTTTTTACTATCTTTTAAAAATTTGATGAAAAAAACGACACTCTAAACTGGTTGACGTACAATCAAGAAAAATCTTGGCCGGACATGTGAATTTCCATCTGCCTTTTACCATTGCCCTTCATCAGTTTCCGGTTGGTCGGCAAAAAATAAAACATCATGTGGTCCGTTTTTATTGTCACGTCACGGATAGTCCAAATAGTGCAGTTATAAGTTGCACCATCTCCGGTGTTTTTTTTTTGTTTGTTTTTCCTGTGAGCGAATTTACGATAAACGTGTGTTATGTTTGTTTAGAATGAGTGTTGGCTTTTTTTTCTGTAAAACAAGCCAGAACTATTTTTGCCAACCCGTTCTCTGACATATGTGGAAATGCGGTTTTTCTGCAATTCTATTTGCATGACATGGCTCATTCTCATTCTCATTCAGAGCCGAGTGCGCTCATGGCTTGGTCAAGTTTTACTATAAAATTTAAAAGCTGCTACGTTTTTGTTGTTTTGGCTTTTTCTCTAAAAAGAGTGAAATTTGATTTGAATCACAATTTCACGAGTCAGATTGCGTGAAGTTTTTTTGTTTTCACTTGCTTGGGTCCATTTCTATGACCTATAATTGTGAAGCGTGAAGCGGATGATTCCATCAACTGAAGTTTACGGTAAGTTGATTTTTCCATTTTACGCTTTTGGGTTTTTTGAGAATAAAGTTGAATGATTTAATATGAACCTGTCATCAAATTTTTTAACTTAAACGCAATTCTGATTTTTTTTTTGGAAAATTTATCAAAGCTATAACTCTGTTTAGATGATAAACATAGAATTGAAAACATGAAATTCAACCTATGTTAAAAGTTAAGAAAACCATTCAGAGCGAAAGTTCAAATTTTCCATTCATTGATGGAAAGTTGTAAGAGTTCGTCCAACTCGTAACATTTCCTTCGACGAAGGTTCAATGCTTGAAATAAACCTCGAACGAAAAAAACATCCTCCCACGCTCACCAAAAAATCCATTTTCCTATTACCAGAAAATTGTGCCAAACAATTTCTGCGAAGCAGCAAATGTGTCGAGCGAAAATGCAATATTGTTCGACATTGTTTGGGCGAAACCGCAAATGCCAGAGGTGAAAACGAAAGAAAAACAACGCAGCTCTGCTGCGGAAAGTTGTTGAAAAGTGTGTTTTGCGTTTTGTTTTGTCAAATCGTGTAGAGTTTTAGCTCTTCGGTGCGGTATCGACTGAGTTGATGGGAAAATGGCTGGTGGTGACTGAAAGAAAAAAAAAAGGTCTGAAACGCACGGAGAAATGATTTTGAGGGTGGGAAAAACGGTATGCGAAAATGTATGACAAAACATTGTTTTTCGTTCGGGAATGTGAAAAGTTTATGACGATCGATGTGAAAGTTAAACGGTTAAAACCTGAAACATTAAGCCAAATAAAGTAAGTGTGGTGGTTAAAAATTATAACAAGTAAATAGAATTGTAAACTTATTCTGAGATATATAAAAAAAATAATACAAACTTTAAGAAGGTTATTGCAATTTTATAATTTGGAATAGGGTGCATCACTACTGCTTTTTTTTGCTGTTATGTTCTAACATCAAAGATCAATTATTGTAACTTTTTGTCTTTTTACTTTTTTCATACAACTTAGTTGAAGAAATTTCACAATGCCTGTTGCATGGCTGTAGGAAGGGGGAAGTTTCGGTTTCCCCCCACCCACCAATTGGTTCCAAAATGCCAAGCGAAATGTTATCTTAACTCAAAATTTCTAATTTTTATTCAAATTTCAGTAAACTACCAAAATGATTCAAGATTAGGGGGGAATGGGGTATCGTTGGCCATGGGGAAACGTGGGCCACTCTGAACATTTCGAATGTATATTGAGAATAAAATCATCATGTCATCATCGTCGCTCTACGTAAGCATATTTTTCTATATGTTTTCAACTTGTGATCGCATCATTTGCTTTTTTATATAACTAGCTGAAAAGTTTACACACGTAATTGATCAAGCACCAGCAAATATCATCGCTGTGAAAATTGAAGTTCATATAAAAAGATATACTCATATGCTGATGGTCTTAGTTTGGACATGCTCTTGCACATGGCAAAGAAATTTTCCATAAATTATTAATAAGTCACTCAAACGCAACTTAATTGCAAATCAAAGCTTGTAGGGGATCATGGGCCACACAATGTGAGGTATCTTTCACACATTCATAACTTAACATACATTTTTCTGACCTTCAAAATTTTGTTATGTGAAGTCTGTCAGTTTCATTCAATGCGATAGAGACTAACAAAAATTCTGTATAAGAATTTTTTCCAAAACGTTCGCGAGCCACGGTTTTAAAACTGATCGAATAGTTACACAACTACATACACAACTCTCTTATTTATTTCCTCTCCCAAAATTGCTTGAAAACAACTAAATGAGTTATAAAGTTACAGTTCTGCATGTTATTTGATCAATTTGGATTTGGTGGCCCACGATTCCCCACCATTTTTCAAAATCCAAAAAAAAAAATCGGAGGAATAAAAAAATAAACAAAATTGCCAAATGAAACATTTGAAGCGTAGAAATGTATCTTTTTCATTATATCGTTAAATTTAAGTGGCACTTTCCTCTGATAATCTTGACTCAGAAGTCAAAACTAGAGCTAAAACCTCGAAACCTCCAGGTCCAAAACGCAACTACAGTTTTTCAAAAAAAATTCATTTGTTGATATTGAATCCCGAATATGTTCAGATGTTACCCGATTTTGTTCACATTATTTGCAAAATCAAACGAAAATTTGAATTAATTCATTAGAAATTGTTGAGTAAATTTTATCAAAATTAACATGAACTATTTTTTTGGAAATTTTAGATTTGATTTAAAACTGATTAATTGTTTTGATATTAAAAAAAAAACAGGTTTATAAGTGTATTTCTTTACGATATTTATAAAATAATTTCGATATTGGCGGATATTGGGGAAAACAACCCAAGATAGCTCGGCTCGAATATAATCGGAGAAATATCTGGTAAGCTTAAGTTAGAATTATTCCAACCGTAAGGTTGCCAGAATTTTTTCCACTCCCATCCGGGCCTAGCAATTCCGGGCATATTTTCAAAAAAAAACCTGGCAAAATCCGGGCATGGATTTCAATTTTTCAAATCCAAAAACCGGGCAAAAACCAGGCAAAATTTAGGTGTTATTATATAGAAAAGCAAAGAAAAAAGGCAAAAAAAATGAAATTAATATTTCATTAATAAAATTGCAGAGTTCCAAAATGTTTTTGGAACACTTAAATATTTAAAGGTTTATAAAAGTAAATCAGCGAAACTATTTGAAACAACCGTTGAAAATTTCCATACCGTTAATCGATTTTGCTGAAACTTACTAAAAAAGTTTGATTTTTTTTTTGGTTTTTTTGTGAAAATTGTGAAAAAATCCGGGCAATATCCGGACATTTTCCGTGATATCCGGGCAACCGGGCCGGACCGGACTTTCTTGAAGTTTTGCATCAAATATCCGGGCAAACCCGGATAAAACCGGGCAATCTGGCAAGCTTATCCAACCGTACTATAACAACATTTCAACTTTTAATTCTTTTGCTGAATTGGAACATAAAAAATTTTCATGTATAATTGTGATCCTTAATTAAAAATTTAATAAAAAAATTTGCAAATTTTATTTCAAATTACAACGCAAACACATACAGGAAGAATCCATTTTAAAAGACTAAAAATCAGGATTTAAATAAGAGATGTCTGGTTAAGGTTTTGATACAAATTTTGCTTGCTGGTTCATAATAAAAAGAAATAATAATAATCTGGAGTTTAGATTAAAAAATCGTTGTTAGATTCGAAATTTAAATTTTAAACTAAGATTTAAAAAGTAGGATTTTAATTTAAATCCATTCGAGACGGGGGCCCTCTAGCGACATTACTACATTACTACATTACTCTTAGTCTTTTTTCTTCATCAAAATCAACTCACAATACATTTTTCCTAAATTTTGTGGATTCCGTTGGTATAGAGATATTATTTTTCGGACCAATAGTAAATTCACAAATTAGGATTGTTCCGAAAATGGCATAAAATTTCTATTGCACAGGCGATGTGTAATTGGCCTCAAGCTGATTAAATAAGTATTCACAAGATTCTATATTTATGATACATTTTTATTGGTCAAATAACTTATACTTTATTTTCCAGAGAACATTAGGCTGTAAATTTATTTTATTGGTTTTTATATTGCAAATAAAAGGATGACAGCCGATACATACCAATAAATCATTCAAAATTCGAACTGCTTAGTTATTCAAGAACAAAGTTTCAAACCTAAATCTTTAATTTGAATTGAGTATACATGAGTAGAAAATGAATTTGGTTTGAACCACAAACATAATTTCTTGCTTTTATTTATAAATATTTTGTGGTTGAAAAGAGTTTGGATATTATTTAATAATTTTAATTTATAGTTTTTCTCTTAAATAAAACCTTGAGATCCATAATTTATTATTTGATAAAAAAAAATGAATTTCCAGGACTTAGTTCCGAAAGTCCAGATTTAAATATAACTCCCAACTTTTGTTGTTAAATATATAAAAGCTGAATTATTATCAAAACCCATACATTTTTATACTCTTTATGTATGCATTGTTCAAGCAAAACTGTTATAAGAAAAACTTGTCATCAAACCCTCCTCCCTCCGTCCAAGAGCCGGTTCATGCTACGGCCCTGTATGTTCATTAGACCGCTGCAAAAAATTACTTTTTCCCATATATTTTTTTGACGTTTAAATCGTGTTCGGAAATTTGTATGGAAGAAGAAATTTTCGCTCAAATAAGTGAAGCTTGAATGAAGTTGGTCTTTGATTTTTGACTTTGACTATTTTTAGGCTTCATTTTCCGCTGACAAGCAGCTGAGCATATCATGAAAAAAGTAATGAATATTTCAAAATAAAAAAAATCGGAATCCATAGACAAATGTTCAAAAATGGCAGTTTTTACTTTCTAGAGCTTTAAATAATTTCATGATTTTTTTGCAAACATTATATAAATCAATAAATTTCCTGGCTATCCAAAAAAGTTTTTTGGGATTCTTTTACTTTCAGCCTACAGTTACACAGCTTTTAAATATGCAATCAAAAGCGCTATAATTTAGAAAAATAATTTTGAAAAAAAATGGTTTAACATTGAATTTCTTTCTGGAGTACAAGTTAGGTTTGTGTTGAGTTCACATGAATTGTTCTTCAAGAATCAACGAATTTTTTCATACCAGCTTCTATTTTTTGGAACTTCCAATTCTGGCGTTTTTTGAATGAAAAATTATGTTTTGCCATTCAAATTTCCATGAAAAATTAAAAATCGTTGCGCTAATTCAGGCCTGGTTGGATCGCTTCATACAAAAATCATGTAGAGTTGTGTTTTATCATCGCGATATACTGTTAAGTTAAAAAATGTTGATTCAATAACTTATCAAATTCCATGTATTTTCCGAGCAATGCGTCTGGATTCCAGAGGAAAAGGACAGAGTTTGTCAATGTTTATCATGTAATCTGAGGTTTCACCTATCCGAGGAGGTTTTACCTCCAACTAGCTCGAAAAAGCGAAGCTCTAATTGATTTTGATTATCAATTTAATTTTATCTGTGTTTTTACTGAAATTTTATCACTTTCAATGTAGATTTTTTAGGATTGGAAATCAATAACAATCTGTAATAATTTTGACTAATTTTTTTTTAAATACTTTAAGCATTGGTTTTTTTAAATGAAACACAGCAGCAAATATTGAACCATATTTTTGTCACTCACAGATTTTGCATATTTTTATTAATAAATTATGGTGAATATTTCGCTTTTGAACGCCAAAATCTAAAGTTATGATAATTCTTAACTTGGGAAAAATTTGAGCATTTACAACAAAATCAAAGCAACTGGACAGGACTTTTCCTGAATTTTGTGTTCATAATCCGGGTAAATGTGAATAGACCGCCCATTCTAACAAGCTTTATTCAAGACTTTTGATTCGAGATGTCAAATAAATCTTTGACGTTTTGTTATTAGGAATAAATAATAACAAAAAACTGAAAATTTTTGATGAACCCATTTTAACTTCAGCATTTTCCTTCGGAGATCTCTAAACGAGTAAATTGAATCAATTTTTAAGGTTTCTTCTAGTATTCAAACATTCTTTGAAAAAAATATTGACAACTACTAAGCGATAAATTGATTTTCAAATAGGATGTCTTTCTTTCCATAAAAAGCACACTTAGTATTTTGGTATTTTTAAATGAAAAAGTGATATTTTCACAATAACTTACATTCGTTGAAGATATTTGTCAAATAAATTCATGTAAGTTCTATTTCGGAAAGCTTTCTAACAAGGCAAAAATCTGGTTGTAAGGAATTGTATTTTAATCATGTTTCCTGTAAACGAAAGTTACCAATTTTTAAGTTTTTTTTTTTGAATCAACGGAGTGTTTGAGCCATGGCCGTAGGAACAGAGGGTGTCTTGGGGGTTAACCCCCCAACCCCTTCATGAGGGTCCATCAAATGCAAGCGAGGGTTTCTACTCTACCCAAAATGTTAAATTTTTAATCAAATTTTGAAGATAAGGTAATGTTATTCGATAGTAACAATCTTCACTTAAAACTGACTTCAAAACCTCAAAAACTAATCCCAGGTTCAGAAATCAGCTACAGATTTTCAAAATTTCCTTCTTTTGGATAGTAATTTATTTATTAATGTCAATACTTAATTTATTCTGGTTCCTTACAATCAAAATAGAAATTCATTCTGTGTTTTAAATTTTTTGTTCAAATCATCATTAAAAATTGGAAAAAAGGTGTGTTTGAAATTGTCGTTCAAATTTGGTTTTATATTTCCTTCAAAATTTGATTCATGATTTTCGAAACTCAATCGCTTTTTTATATTTCGTTATTATTTTTCCGAATATGTCGGATTAGAAATACATAGTTGAAATATAGAATAATCATTGAAGGCCAAAACATCCGAATTTTTGTTATGGATTCATAGTTGAGGGCTCCGAAACTTATTGCGATTCTTTGTTCATATTTCTAAATTCAGAAACCATTTTAATGTATGGGAGAGTGGGGAATCATGGGCCACTTTTTTCGATGTTCCATAACTTCATTATTATAAAAGAAAAAACAAAAAAAAATGGTATGGTTTTCCACATTTTCAAGGTATCAGAAGGTATTTTTTAATTTTTTTTAATAAGTGATTTTCCTCAAATTCTGACTGTTTGAAAAAAAGCAATATTTTTTGGATTTTGAAAAATGGTGGGGAATCGTGGGCCACCAAATCCAAATTGACCAAATAACATGCAAAATTTATGAGTTGACCCAAAACTGTGATTTCCTAATTCATTTTGTTATTTAAAAGCAATTTCAGATGATGGAATAAAAAAGAGAGCTGTGTATGATCGCATAGATTCCAAAACTTGGCTCGCGAACGTTTTGGCAAAATTACTTATATAGGATGGACAAATAATTTTTCAAAACTCTTCATTTTGCATAAGAAAACTTTGCAGATAGGTAAAACGTATTTTAAGTTCTGAATGTGTATAATAACATAAAAATATAGGTGATTCAAGATGTGTGGCCCACGATTCCCCACAAGCTATGGTTTGCAAATTGGTTGCGTTTGTGTGACTTATTGATGTTTCATCAAAAATTCCTTCTCCACGTGAAAGATCATGAAAAAAACTAAGATCATAAGCGTATAAGCATATTTTTGTTATGCACTTTAGGTTCCCCATCGATGAAATTAGCGGGTGTTTTTTTAATTATGTTAGTAAATTTTTCTAACTTTTTTTAGCTTGATAAATAAAAGAAGCATATGATGCGTATTTCAGTCAACAACATATAGGAATACATGCTCACGCAAAGCGACGACGATGACAGTTGATTTGAGATTTTTATCACAACACACATCTGAGATATTAAAAGTGGCCCACGTTTCCCCATGGCCCACGATACCCCACTCTCCCCTACATTTTAGAAAACGTATTAAAATTCCTAAACAGATTGAGATACAAATCTTTAATTCAAGTTCAAAATTCAGAGTCAGATTCAAAATACCAAGATGACTATTTCGGTAAAGATTCAAATTGCAAGAGATTGCAGGATAATAATTCTGATAGTTAATTCGATTTTAGAACTTTACTAAAGTCAGTTCGTTTGCACAATTCAACTGAAAATGCCAAAAATTTAGAAAAATTATCTATAGTTGATTTTGCAAAAAAAAAGTCCTCAGGAATAGATTTTTATTGAATTAATTTATGATAAAGAAACATGTATCTTCTCTTCAAGCAATTTCAGGGAATTCCATTTGTTCTGGCGTATTGTTCAACATTATTCATATTGCAGTATTTTCAAGAACCAAATTTCAATTAAAATCTTTAACAAGAATCGAGTTTTCATAAATCCGATATGTACTGCAAAATTTTAATCTTTTACTTTCACCTTTGAAAATTGGATTTATTTCTAATTTTTTTTTTTAAATTTAAGGCTTTAAAAAAAAACAATTATTTTAATTTCAAATCAAATAAGCAATATTAAGCCAGCCAGATTACCTAGTTTCACCCGGACTAGCCCTGATATTTAATTTGAAAAAAAAAAAAATAGGAAAAGGTTCGTCCGCCCAAATTTTGTTGGAAAAATTCTGTTTTTGTCCGTATTCATCCACATTTCATTGGAAATTTAAAAAAAAATGCATCATTATAATTGGAAATTTTGTCCCCCAAAAATGAAATTTAAAAAGCTAGATTTATTAACATAAACATAAACTGTTTTTTAGGAGAAAACCAAATCTGGTTGTGTTTTTCGGTGAATAAGAAAAACATTTTTTTCCCTTGATTTCTGTTGAATAGTTTTTGGATTTTTGTCAAATTTTCCCCAATATTAACCGGATTTTTTTTTTTAAATTTGGAAATGGAATGTCCGGTTTTGCCAGGTTTTAAATGAAATAGCCCGGATTTATCCGGCCGGAATCGCAGGAGAACTTCTGCCAATCTTAAGCTAAATTCACCAGATTTTTATGCAAACTAAAAATTTCAACCATCGATGAAAGTAAGTTTCCTATTTTAGCGCTTAGGGATTTTTTATACAAATCTTAATTATTATAAGGAAGGTTTAAGGATGTATTTTCAAAAGTTTATATTTTACACTATAAACTAATTTCTTTGATTTATTTTTAAAATTCTCCGTCAAACAGAAACCTCGATCTAATGTTTGATTTTGAATGAAAACTATGATTTTAATAAATCGTAAATGACAAATTATTTCGAGAAACGCTGTTAAAATGTTGTTCATAATAACAAATTATGGGATTTATTCAGTATCTGTAGAACACTCGAGCTGGAGCTTTTAGTTAAAAAAGAAGCTTTATTTCATTATTTCAAAAAGCTGATGAGAATTTGAAAACATCCAAAAATACACTGTTTTCAGGAGATTTAGCAAAACCAACCTACCTCGTCAGCGTCAGTTTTTATTCAATTTCGGGGGCCAGTATTTTGCAACTCAAATATGATTATCTTCCTCCGCAGTATCTGTCGCAAAAGCTCGAAATGGCTTTCAGATTTCCCTAACCTTGTCAGTGATGCGTAAATTTTGATCACCGGGTACAAAATCATCTCTACCTGGTGCTGCTACAAATTGTGAATTGCTTTGGAGGACCGAACGTGACTGGGGGAGGTGACTTTTTAGTCCCAAAAAAAAAAGAATTATGCAACAAGAATCAAGCCAATTTGCAAGTCGAGCTTTATTTATCATTCCTATTAGCGAGCAACCGGCGGCGTCATCGTCGTCGGTGTCAACTTTCCGGAACTGAACGACTACTACTACTGATGCTGGAGTTGTACAAATCACGTTTCGTCAGGCGTATGGCGTGCGGACCGACCAGCTTCATTGTGATGGCCCACCGGAAGCGCATCTTCTCCCGGACCAGGTCGGTTTCGAGGTGAAAGTTTTGCAGAATGCGCACCAGCATGATTTTGAGGGAGTTCATCGCGTATCGGCCTCCGATGCAATTGCGAGATCCGCCACTAAAGGGGAGATACGCGTAAGGATGCCGCGCTTTGGCCAGGTCCGACCGGAACCGTTCCGGGTCGAATCGTTCCGGATCCGGGCCCCAGATGTCCTGACGTCGATGCAACGTGTAAAAGTTGAAACAGAACTGCTGTCCAGCTGGGATTTGGACCCCGTCCAGCTTGATGGGGATGGCATTACTCCTTGCGGCAAACGGAACAGCCGGACAGAGACGGAGCGTTTCCTTCAGCACCAGTTCGGTGTATTCTAGCTGCCGGAGCGTTTCCGGACTGGTTTCGATGTCCGGGGAGCTGAACACTTGGAGGATTTCCTCCACTACTTTGGACTGTACAGTGGGATCCATGGCCAGGAACAGACATGCGTAGGAAACTGTTAGTGCAGATGTTTCGTTACCCTAAAAGATAAATTTTGGATGAATTCATCAGACGCTGCTAGAGCAGTTTTTAACAGACAGCTGTTGAGAAGCAAAAAAATATTTGATTTTAAATCGCTCCTCACATGTCTGAAGATTGTTTTTGATTTTGCCTTAATTATTGGGAAATGCATTTTTTATTAGTTTGAAGAAAATCTGCACCTACCAGTAGTGATTTTGAAAACGGCACAAACTTGCATGTTGGTTCACATTTCGTTTAAAAAAAAATGCTATTAATTTCGCAAAATAACCGGGTGTACGTACATTGAATTAATAGGTTTGACAATAAAGTTCTTTTTTCGATGTATTTTCCGGTTATATTGAGCATACTTTTTTTTTTGAATTTCAAATTGGTTTTTTTAATTTTTTGCAAGGAAAATTCCAGAGAATCTCAAGTAAATAAAACTCTTCTATGTTATATTTTCCAAAAATGCAAACAAAAGCCATTTCATACTATGCACGTTGTTTCCAATGGATTTAAATATGTGATTTGACACCTTGAATAAAAGTTTTAACAAAAGTTTAGGAATAATGCTCGGTATAATAAAAATTGAAGTTTAAAAAATTCAGTATCGTATTTTACTTGGATATCGTAGATCAATTGATACAACTAGGAGGGGGGGGGGGTTGATCGTTGACCCCCCCCCCCTTCAATAAGGGTCCAGAAAAGCAAGCGATGTATTCTAATCTACATTCAAAATTTAAAATTCTTTTTCAAATTTTAATCATTGAGTAAGGCATGGCCGTAGAAACGTGGTGTGGGGGGGGGGGGGGGGGGGTTTGAGAGTTTCTTCCCCCCATGAGGATCCAAAAAAGCTAGCGATTTATTATACTCTACACTCAAAGTTTGAAATTCATAAGAAAATTATGATAATAGAGCAAAGATATTCAAGAGTAACCATCTAGACTAAAACTAATTAAAAAACCTCAGAAACCCAGTTCAAAATTCAACTACAGTTTTTCAAAATTTTCTCACTTGTTCATAGAATAAGGTTGTCAAATTTGTTTTAGCACATATCCGGACAGGACAAATCCGGGCTGTTTAACTTAAAAACCTGACAAAAGTCGGCGAATTTTGGTCATAACCTAGGAATATCTCATCAAAAATCAAGAAAAAAAAACTTGAAAAAACCTTTTATGTTATTTTGTTTTATGTTATTATGTTTATTCTTGTTCCCAAAATTTAACACAATTTATTATTTAAAGTTTGATTGAAAAATGAGTATGAGAACAAACCCGGGCCAAATCCGGGCTATTCCAATGAAATCCGGGCAACCGGGTCAGACCAGATTTTTCCCAAATTTTATCTTAAATACCCGGGCCAACCCGGTTGAAACCGGGCAATCTTGCAACCTTATCATAGAAATAAGTCTGAATATTGAATTTTAAATTAAAATCATTTTGGAGGTTCTGGATCCACATTCCCATAACCAAAATTATATTTCTACATATTTTTTTAATTTTGATTCTGTATCAAATTTAGGATTCTTGAATTGCAGTTTAAATAATCCTAAGAAATTAGGAATGAATGAACAAATTCATCATTTGAAATTCATATTTCAATTTAGATTCACAATACATATTAAAAATAAATAATTGAAAAAAAAATTAAGATTAAACCAGCAGCACAGAATTTTAATAATAGATTCATGAATTAGGGCTCTGAAATTTGGCTCATAAAATTCTAAACTGGAATTGAGATTCGGAATTTTCATTTTTTGTACATTTCAGAAACCCTGGACCCTGGAAAGCCCTGGAAAGAACTAGTTTTATGCTCGAATCGAATAACTTTGATCTACCGGACCCATTTATTAGCCACCGTTATCCCATTCAATTTCAACCATCGTTGAAAGCAAATTCCATATATTGTTTCTAAAGGTTTCATTTAAAAAATAAGCTTTTCCTTTAAGCAAAGGACCACATTCGTAAACTTACTTTTTAATACAAAAACTTTTAATTAGTATTAAAAAATGAACAATCATATAGTTATAAATATAATTGGTTTTCTTTTTATTCGTGCTTTGTTGGGCAAAAAAACATAGGGTAAAATCAGTCACCAAAAAACTTATTATTTGTTATAATTAAATTCACCGCCAGTTCACCAGATTATTTTTAGCAAATTTGAAAATTTCATTCTGTTACTAAATTTTTCCTTATTTAAATATAGCTTACCATTTTTAAATTTAAAGAATGTGTTTTCAAATGTTTCTATTTAAAAAAACCGTTAATGCAAAACAACTTAAATTTCAATAATCAATTAAACAAAAATACTATAATTACTAACAAATCAGATTCAGGAATGACAACAGATGTTTCCATGTTAAGATACTGAGGATAAAGCAATGCTAAAGTGTATAGCTTAAAGTTCAAATGCAAATCAAGTAATCCAATACTTTGAAACAAAGTTTGCTGTTTTTTGGATTAAGGAGGTAAGTTTAGATATAAATATCATAGCAATGATCCAAAATCAGAATTTTCAGCTTCTTTATTTCCTAGTAAATCTGATGTTGGAACTTCATAATTTTATAAATTCCAATTGATAACTATACAAAAATTCAAATTCAAATAATTTTTTGTATGTCTTTTCTGTGCATTTGAATTTTTTTATTTTTTTATTCTTTAATAAACACCCTTTTTGACTGTGCAGAGAAGCACATGTAAAAAAATACAGTAACAGCTACAGCTCATTTTTACATGAGATCTAAGTAGAGCTTTACAAACTTGATCAAAGATCCTCCATAGATGTACTTTTTTGAATTTTTTATTATTCAAAATCATTAAAAAAAATCTTTATTGAATGTTTAATGAATTCTCGCGTAAGCTATCATTACGTCATATGAAACATCTTAAAAATTCACAGAAAACTGCAGCAAAATTTATCAAAACAACTATGAAATTTGTATTTCACATATAGAATGTGTTGTCTATGCTACAAATATTCCAAATGTAAAGAAGTTGCGACCAGTTTATGTCAGTTTTTCTTTTTTTTCGTGATAAAACTCTTTGTTTACATTTTGTTACATACGACGTAATGAAAGCTCACACGAAAATTTAACTTCCTCCTTCCTAAATTTCAATCTGAATTTTAATTTTTTTTTCAAATTTCTCAGAAGACAGAATAAAAAAAATATATTTAAAAAATAATATTATCCTGCAAATTATTCACATTTTGAGAATTTTCAAATATTGAACGCTTTCTGAGAGGTTCAAGAATATCTTAATTGAGATTGAATAGTGCTATCTTGAACTAAAAAAAATGAGAAAATGAACCATATAACATTTTAGCTTTTTTTTTCGCTATAAAAAAAATATTTTGGATAATCTCCGTTTCTTATGCTTCTAAGAACAAAACATTAAGTGAGGGAAATAAACTAGTTATTTCTTTTATAATATACATAGATGATTTATTTCATCATTAGAATCTTGCGAATAACTTTTTCTAAATAAAATGTAAGTTTTTCTAAAAACAAAATCTTTAAAATAAATCTTTAAAAAAAAAATTTAAAAAATTATTTTATACAAGTTATCTCTTCTGATTCGTGTTTCTAAACTGGCTCAGATTGAATATGAAATTCTAATTTTTAATCCAGAATCTTTTTTTAAGGATTTTCAACGGCTATCAGTCTTGGATTTTTAAGTAAAATCGACTGTTAAAACAACGGGAATAAAAACAGTCGTTTTTACTTCAAAATCCGATACTGATAGCCGTTAAAAATCCTTAAAAAATCAACAAAAACAGTCGTTCCATTGAATCCAGAATCAAAATACAGAACAACGATCTTCTGCTATTTAAATCCTTTATGAAATTCTTACATTTATATTTTGATTTTGATCATGAAATAAACTGAATTTGAATTTGAACTTAAAATTTAAATTTCGAATCCATATCTTGTATTTTGAACCTGAGTTCTAAATTTTATTTCCGTTTATTTGAATATCAATTACAGATTATAATTCCTGTTAATAACCAAATGGAAAACTTTTTATCAGAACCCCCAACCAGAAATATCTTATACGAATTCTAAATTTTTGTTTTCAATATACATCTTTCTTCAATTATCTCTTCGTCATTCGACTTGTGAATCTGAATGAAAAATTTGAAATGCTGAAACTGTTTTAGATTTATTAATTCTTCATCACGATTATAAAACTTAGATAGGTTCCAAATCTGAATAAGAATTAAAAGTACAAATTTCAAATCCAAATTTTGCAAACGGTTTGTAGTTTTGATTTTTTCCATATTCCGAAATGATGAGTTTGGAATATATAAAATGTTTCTCATTTAAGTTTGAAGATTCGAAATAGAATATGGCGCCATGATGATCGAAACTAAAACTCATGAACCATAAACTTGTAACAGAATCCGAAATCTGATCACAGACATCGAATTTTAATTTTTATAATCAATTGGAAACCACAAATTCTGGAATGATTATAACCTAAGTCAACCAGATATTTCTCGCAAGTATTTGTACTAGGCAAGTCCAGGCTATCTTAAAAACAAAACCAGAGAATTTGATTTCAAAAATTTTCTCTAAATCCAACCACTGTCCTGAAAAATTTAAAAAATATTCAATGAAAATCATGCAAACATCTTTTTTTTTTTCAAATTACCCGAAAAAATGGACAAAAAATAAATCATTCAAATAACTCAATTTTAATTGCTGATTAAATAAATTGAAAAAATATGGGCAAAATCTGGGAAATCTGGCAAACTTAATCTAACCTTATTGTAACTCGGTATTCGGGACAAAATTTCTATCAACATGTGAGAACACTGTAGTAGAATTTTGTACCTGTGTTGAGATTGTTACTCCTGAAAAATTTAAGTCGTTCATGAAAATTTTATTTGAAATTTTATATTTTGAGTTTAGAGAAGAACATTTCGCTTGGCAGTTTTGGACCCTCATGGGGAGGGGGCTTCAGATCTATTTCACACTACTGGTTGCCAAAAATAGGATCATCGAACATCCAAAAATTAATACGGCTCACAATGGTTCAAAATAAAAAAATTGGAAAACTTAATCAAAAGCTTTTTTGTTAAACATTATAGGCGGAAAGTTGAAAAAATAAATATACGGCTTTTTCAAAGTTTGCTATTTTTTCTTTAATTGCCAAAACTGTATTATACTGGAATATTGAATATTTTTCATTAATAACGAATATTTTTGTTAAAATGAAGTATGGGCTCCAAAATTTCTGTATGTTAGTGGTATTAATGCTAAAACTGACGTTTTATGGTAAAGTTGCATATATATAACGAAGCAAACAATGCCTCGTTTACTCTGTATAAATACTTTGAAATTTTCATGTTTGAATCAAACAGCGTTCCACTCAAAGACATAGTAGGTATTCAAAATATAGATAAAAAAAACTAGCACCTGATTTTGAGATATATTTTTGATTAGACTTTCCCCTATCCAACGGTATATAATTTACCACCGCGTTCGACAGCGCGAGCTATACTTTTGCTTCCGTAATATAAATATAGCAAATCGAAAAAAAATATCATTGAATTTTAGGTTCTAAATCAAGCGAAACTTTATTGTTTCATAATATTGAGGACTTTTTTCATCTCCAAACTGTGAAATAAATTATAGTATATCACTTCGATATAGACATTCATAAGTTTTTAAAGATATGTATTCTTTTTTTAGTTGTTTTGAGTTAAGAATAAAAAATCTCTTGTTTTTGAGTCGTCGTTCATGTTTGTTCCATGGAAGGTGAATAAAAGGTGCTAGAAAATATCTAATTACATTATAACGTTTCTGGGGATTTGAACCACTGCACTATGGGGCAGTCCCATACAATGAGGCGGCAAAAAGTATGATTAGGTGTTTTGGACTATTTTGTTATTTTTGAAAGTTTTGTATGAAAATTACTATTTTAACCAACTTAAAATAAATTGTAACAAAAATTTTGAGTAAATTACTTTTATTTTTGACTCTACTTTTTTTTTCTTTTGAAAACCGGGTTTAGGACTATTTGATCATTAAATGATAAATAACATCAAGACATTTAATGAAACTCGAGAGAACAATGTGTGAAATGATTTATCAATCATGAGAAACATTTTTTTTGACAAACCAACATCAACTTTGTTGAATTTATACTCATTAATGGGTAAAAATTACCCATTTACATGATATTTTCAGCTTTATTTGACTATAACTCAAAAAACGGTGCTTTAAGGTGCCTGGAATCTCTTTCATTGTATTTTTAGGACTTTAAAATAGATCTTGATAGTGTAAAGGGTATGGGAAATGCGGGGATTTTTTTTGGCAAGGCTTCAAAGTTTTTGACTTTCGAAAAAAAAATTATTTACTCATTTTTATCATAGATCAATTTAGTGTGCAAAAATTTTAAATGGTTCAAATGATAGCTTTTAATATAAGCTTTCATATGATATACTTTGAATTTAAGAAAAAAATGTTTTCCATAGAAATATATGTGATTTAAATATTTTTCTTCATCATATAAATTTTTCAATTTTTCAAAGTCTGATGTCTGTGGTGCGTTCAGTATTCAAGATAATGAGTTGAAAAACTGGGAATATCTTAGTTAAATATTAAGTTATTTACTAATAAAAATTAAAAAGCGATCCGATAATGTTCAGTTTTTGACTTTTTGCCGCCTCAAACCCCGTAGTGCACTGTGCAGCGGCCAGGATTAAGAACATCACAGTTAGTATTTTGCTGGAATGTATCTCACACTTATGGAAGTATTATAGAAAAAAACATATTTATGTTGAACTCTGAGCAAATAACCAAGTGAATTTTTCTAAGGATGTTCTATGGCACACGTAACAGGAAGGTTGACATTATGGAAAAATGTGTCTATCATGCCTTAGCTAAGCTTAGGTGCCAAGATCGAGTTCTCTTACCCTATTCTTTTACTTCGACTTTCAATTGCTCAAAATACAGTGCAGATATTTTTGAAAGATAAAATTATTAAGAAAAAGATTCAAAAAATGGCCTTTTAACAAAAATCAAACCAGTACAACTATCAACATAATTTTTCTAAGTCTCCACCATATAAAAGATTGTTTTCTACACCTTACTAATCATTTGAAGGTTGAATTCCCAAAATTTCAAACATAGTGCAATTTTGGGCCACCCTAGTGCACAACTAAAAACTTCAAAGATTGCTGTTTCAACTTACCGCTCCCACAATACTGTACAAATGTTCCGAGACTTCTTCGTCTGAAAAATGACTACCATCGGGACGTTGAATCGTTAGAATTTGATCCAAGAAATTCAGCGATTTGGTTCGGTGTTCCCAATCGTCTTCGGACTTTTTCTGTATTTTCGGCTCCACCATATAACCACTATCAGCCATCTGTTTCTTGCGCTCCTGAATAATCTACGAAAAATAAGAACAATTGATATTTGTCTATATTTCACTTAATTTTAAACTCACTTCTTCAGTAAAGTTATTGCACACAGTACGACACTCTTCATCGGTCCGGTAGGCATTTGTGAATCGATAGATCGGTCCCAGATATTGAACAATGTTGAACATCCGTTCTCCCATACAAGTCATCAGATCTTCCAGGCACCTGACGTATTCCTTCTCACCTTTGCGTTCTTCCATCCGGCAGCCCATAGTAGTACTGAAAACCATCTCCAAAGTGCACTGGGACGCTATTGGGAGGATGTCAACTGCAATTTTTCCGTTTGCCAGCGGTTTTAGAATTTCAATCATCTTTCTGGCTCTTGCGTCCATAATGGGAAGGAACTCATTGAGGATTTTCGTGCTGAAGGTAGGATTCAACAGCTTCCGACTTTGCCGCCAAAAGTGTCCTCCTGAGAAAAATTTTTATAATCGTTAGTACACTCTCCACTGATTCAACAAATAATCACAACTCTCACTTTGTTCGGTAATTAATCCACGTCCCAACCCCATGAATTCGTAGAAGAATGGTTTATCGTAAAGTTCCGGTCGGCTCATCAGATCCTGAATCAGGTCCGGATGATTCACCAGCAGAATTGGGATCGTCCCAAACATCAACTTTCCCAGCCGTTCAACGTTTTGGAAACACTTTGCAAACAACCAGAACACCCGCTCGGTATTATTTCCTATCGAGAAAATCCCGATGTGCCCGATAAATCGTTGATTAGGTGCCACGGTCGGAATTTTAAGTGAATATAGGTTTTCCAGAACATACTTCTTCAAAGCAAACAACACTAAACACATCAAACTGAATATTGCCAATCCACTCGATAGACCCATTTTGTCCAGGCTGTTATGTTGACCAAACCATGAATGAGCAACAAATGTTGCCCAATCGATTTCGATTCACACCAAGTCGATGTTGGCCGGAGGTTGTAATGGTTTTTTTTTAACTTCTGAGCGCCAAAGATACAACGCATTGATTAGACTCCGAATGAGTTCCGTTACAGGTACCTTATCTTCGAGCGGAATCCTTCGTTGGTCGTGACAGTGAACTTTTTTGGGGACTTTTTTCTTCAGTGATTTGGATTCGCGACCATGAAATCAGTGCAAAAAATATTCACGATACTATAAAAAACCAACAATGCTACCTTGAATCAACTTTATACAGATTTTCAAGTTCAATCGAACTTTGCTAAGAGTAACTTCGAACAGGGCGTCAATCGACAGACAACTGATTGCCTTCGAGAGACGTTACATGCAATTTGTACCTTCGAAGAAGGGCCAATCCACCATAAATCGGTTTCGTTCTTCCGCGTGAGTTTTATTGTCCCTTCAATTAATGTACCATACTTATGGTCAAAATAGTTCTGACAGAACGATTGAATTGTGTGTTGGTTTACTTCAGTTCATTCTGTGTTGCACAACACCTCAGTAGTTCCAGTTCCTCTTCCATCTTCTTTGATTGGCGTTCTTAGTGTTTGGAAGCTTGTTCAGTGATATAAAAGTGCCAGTAGTTAATTCCAGAAATTAAAACTCAACTTTTTACACCGGTATATTCACAAAATGGAACGAACATGGAGCTGTTATTGCTTTCCAGGAGGAATTACAATCGAACCTGGATAAGCGAGAAACTTCTTTAAGTGAGTAAACTACTCCGATGATTTTGAAAGCACTGAACCTCTATAAGCGAGAGTTAAAAGTCTTCATAATACTTGCAGATTGCCCGGACTTGCCCGGATATTTAACACCAAATTTGAAAAAATCCAGTCCGACAAGGTTGTTCGGAATTTAGTGGAAAATGTCCGGATTTTACCCGGATTTATTCACTTTATTTGCAAAATCAGACAAAAAACTGAAGTTGAGCTTTAAAATTCTTCAAGCACGTTTCATCATAATAGTCAAGATCGGTTTTCTTAAATAATAAAAAATTAAATCATCTGCTAATCTGATTCAACGAAAAACATATTCTTCAAGTGTCTTCTTGAATTTTGTAAATAAATTCCTAGATTTTGATAAACTTTGCCCAGGTTTGAGGTTGAAAATATTGAAATAAAATGCCCGGATTTTGCCAGGTTTTTAAACAAAATGGCCCGGATCTTTCCGGCCTGGAGACGTGCTTGAAAAAATCTGGCAACCATATTAGAACATTTGTATTCTACATAGTGGTATCATATATTCAGATTTTTCTGAATTATACAGATTTTTCAACGCCAATACAGATACAATTTAGATACAGATTTTAATACAGATTTTTTCACCATAATACAGATTTCTACTGATTTTTTAAAAATGAATTCAATTCATGTCACTTATTGGGTATTGTAATGAAAGAAAAAACTAAGAATCTGATAAATTACTTCAAATTTTAGGAAAATAAGGTTTCCGTCATCAGGTTATCAATTCAAAACTTTTATCTTAGTATTTATACAAGATTATAGCTAAAAGTAAATTTCTGATTGTCTGACTAAGCTGGAAAAAGAAGACAGTTTACGAATTTTAAAATTATTCAAAATTCAAATAAGTATACACCAAATTGAACGAACATGGAGCTTGCTTTCCAGTAGGATTACAGTCGAACCTAGATAAGCGAGAAACCTCTTTAAGTGAAAAATTTCGTCCCGTAATTTTTATAGCACAAAACCTCCATAAGCTAGACTATAAAACCTCTATAATAAGCTTGCCAGGTTTTTTTTCCCGGACTTAGATATTTAACACAAAATTTGGGGAATTTCCGGTCCGAAAAGGTTGCCCGGATTTTTTTGGGAAATGTCCGGATTTAACCCTTTTATTCACTTCATTTGTAAAATCAGACAAAAACTCAAGTTTGACTAAAAATTTTTTTTAAGTTTTGCATCAAAAAACCAATTTTTTTTTTCTGATATGTTTCAACAAAAAAAATTTCAAGTGTATTTCTTCTACAATTTTGTAATAAATCCCTGAGTTTTGATCAAATTTGCCCGGATTTAAGGTTGAAAATCTTGAAATCATATGTCCGGATTTTGACAGGGATTTAGACGAAATAGCTCGGATTTGTCCAGCCCGGAGACGTGCTTGAAAAATTCTGGCAACCTAGCTCTATAACGGAGGGTTTTTTTTCCTGGCTATACTAAGAAAACCATGGAGATTAAAGTTTTCTAGGTAAAGCTTTGCTGCTAAACTGATATCCAATACCAATCTTAAAACATGATATCAAATAGAACTGACGTCGTGGTTCCATAACATAAGTATTGTACATTTACTTAAGATTTGACAGCCGTCATGGTTCTAGACAGTTTCTCTTCCTCTACAAGCACAGAACCTGGAATAATCCATGCTTAAAATTGGATAGTAGGACAAATACATTTTTTAGAAAAATAATGACCCGAACCAAAAATCCTGAAAAACAGCAGTATTCTTTGGGTCTTCATCGTCCAAATCAATCGTGTGGCCATCCCTAACTTTAAAATGGATTCGATTGACAGTTTGTTGACCTTTATGAATTAAAAGATAAACAAAAGTGACGATAAGAAATAAATAACGAGCTATTTAACTGTTATAGATGCCAAACTAGACCTCCCTACTCCCGAAATAAAACAAAAACCTTACAAAATAGTGTGCAAAGCTTCAGTTAATCATTAAGGCCAATAAAAGTGATTTTAACTAATGGTTATTTCCTTGTATGATATTTTATCGAATAAACCATAAAGTACATTTCATTACCTAATGCTCTTTAAGTATGCCATTCAGAAAACTGATTGCATCTGAGTTTAGAAGAAAATAAAAAATTTGAATCTAAATTTTGAGATGATCTGGACGTTACCAGCTTCCCAATTGAAATTTAAAAACATTTAGTGAAACTGAAAATATTGCCATTTTAAGATGAAAAAAATGAGTGGATTTTTATTTGTGCCGGTCACAATACTTATGTTAAATGTAGGGGAGAGTGGGGTATCGTGGGCCTCCTCAATATCTCAGAAGTGCTTCGAGACGAAAAGTTCAATCCAACTGTTGCCGTCGTTGCTTTGCAAAAGCATATTTTAACAAAAACTGTTGAACTGTATAAGGTTCATGTGTTGCTTTTAGTAATCTAGAAAAAATAAATGTACAACTAAGGTAAGATTGCCAGATTTTTCTCAAAACGAATTCGAGCCGGACGGAAAGAAAGAGGCAAGTATTCATTCATTTTATATTACGCATAATTTGAAAACTTATCAGACAAATAAATCGAAATGTTACGTCATTTAGATACTTAAAACGATTTAATAGTAGTTCGTGATCACTTCTTGCATTGGAAGAGGGAAAGGGCTGGATGTCCATATAATTAAAACATATATATTGAAATAACTAGAAACTCTAGAGATCAATTTTAAGAAAATACTATTAAATCATCTTTGTACTGAAGTTAGAAACTTCAGTTGCTGCTCCCCTTTTAAAGCATTTGCTTTATATTAGGTTGAAATTTGGTTTTAAAACGCTGTGTTGGAGGAAATTAAACTGAAATTCAATTATTTTAACAAGTTTAATTTAATTTGGAAGTTGTAGCGAAGCACACCGGGTCAGCTAGTTTTATATAAAAACCTGACTAAATCCAGGCATTTGATTTCAGAATGTCAATCAAAAATCCGGCAATATGCGGGCAAATTTGGTTCAAACCCAGAAATTAATCAACAAAAATAAAAAAAAAATTGAATTTTATTTCCTTCCAAACTTATCGAAAGATTTTAAATCGTATTTTAGGCTTCCGAAATCCTTTCATCATTATTTTTATCAAACATGCTCATAAAATGTCGTTTGTGAGGCATGAATAATAAACAACACAATTTGTTTTTCTTTGTTTGATTTGCTAAAAAAATAAATTAATCCATGCAAAATACGGGCATTTGAGGGCACGGTGAGATCTGGGCAACCGGACCGGGCCAGATAGTTAAATTTTTCTTTTAAATATCCTGGCAAACCCGGATAAAACTGGGCCATCTGGCAACCTTAAGCTATGGACTGTTAGACTATCACTGCCCAAAATGGAATCAAGCTGTAAAATTTACATTAACCCTCTAGAACCCAATTTGTTTTCGCTGAAAAAATCACAGAAGCTTAGTTTTATGATGACACCAACTTATTCTACGAAAAACTTAATAGATGAGTAAAATATTTTGGCAATTTTTTTTTAAAATTGCATAAGCATAAGGGATAAGGAACTTGACTTTCTTTTTCGACTGTAGTTTTTACACACTTCAAACATATTTCTCTAAATTCTGATAAATATTAACACTAATCCATAGATTTATTTTTTGTGTAGTTTTTATTAAATGTGTCCTACAAAGAGTGTGCATATTTTCCAATCATTTAGCGTAGCTACGTAATCCTGCCTTTAAACGGAGTTTTTGTTACATCTCTCCCCACCTTGGGATTTTTCATTTACTCAAAAATGAATTGAGAATGGTGGTAACTCTTTGACCTAAGTGCCAATAATTTCTTAAGATCGAGACTTGACTTGATCTTAATAGTATTTTTTGGTTGATATTTTGATGGAGGGATTTGTTGTTCCAACTTTGGGAACATATTGTTGAAATTATCATCAGCAATAATAATACCATTGACTTTATTTGATATTTCTTACACCGCAAAAATCAAGACCCCCCTTCATAATACATTCACCTTAGCCAACCTCGTATTCGAAAAAAAAAAATGCAACACCTTGTTTTGCGCACAACTTTTTAATGCATGAATGAAAATTGGTTAAATTTTCAATGAAGCTACCTAGTAATGTAATGTAAATGTGTACAAAATTTAGCGATAATCTGTCAAGCGGTTTGTGAAATAGCGTTCAATACTGAAGTTCATTGAAATAAAATTTTGGGCAGGATCGAGAAAAATCCAGAAAGGTCCCTGTGTGAGACTCAAAAACACCTGGAAATCAACTATTCGACCAAAATTCACAAGGTTTATTTAAAAATTCCTGGAGAATCTAACAGAGAGCTGAAATTGAATAAAAGTTAAGATGACTGATTCCATGAAGTTAAGGAATGTGAAAGGATTTTTCAAGCTCAATCCGAAAATATCAATAGAGGAAGTGATAAAAAAGTTAATTTTAACTGACTGGTTCATCTAGTTGCCTAATAAACAGACTTAACTTCATTTTTACAAAGTAGAAAAGCTGCCCACAGGTGAAATAAACAAAATACGATGATCAAATCGCGCGCAAAATATTGAGACTGCTAGTGAGGAGATATTTTGAAAAATTAAGTAATAGACAGCAAAACGAACTCTTTCCAACTAGAAACTTTTCATTGACAAGTCTCGTCAGTATTTTTCGGAAATAATCATGGAGGAAAAAATTTAAAATTCATTTAGAAGGCTAACGATTTGTGGAAACTGCAAAAAATTCAGTCTTTCATAACGACTGACACGATAAATAGCTAAAAATACAAAGAAGAATGCGACCGTTTTCTCTGAAATGTACTTCAATAATTCACGCAAAATTTATACACCGTTTAAGTTGGATCTGGAAGCGTGACATTACGTAAAAACGATAGTGGAGCGATAAGAAGTCAAATACGTTGTTTTTGTGCCAAAGGAAGACAATCGGTTAAATTTTTCATAACTTCGGCCATATTCACAATTTTGAGTTATTTTGAAGCTTAAAAAAAAACAGAAAACGTAATCAAAAATAGCCTTGGTTTTAAAATAACGGTTATCAAAAAAACCACTTGACAGCACACCATAAAAATTTGTACTTTTGAACATTACATTTTTAAGTAGTTTTGCTAGTTTTTCCGTGCCGGACAAATACAGGAAATTTTATCTTAAAACCTAGAAAAATCTGGGCATGTGATTTTTAAATTGTCGCCTAAAAATAAAAGCAGAAAATCCGGAGAAAGATTGAAAACTTTTTTCAATAAACTTCGAATATTTTTTCTGTTAATGGGCATGTTTTATATTTTTTAAACCAGTACTGGACTCATATGAACGTAAAACATGGATGCAGAAATTTACTAGACTACTTGAAATTTGATTTAAAAATCGTTTTCGTCTCTGTTCAGAATTTGATGCTTTGAGGTGACATTGATCAGTCTCTATTCTGACGGTTTTAACGAGTTTTCTTGATCATAAAGAATACAAAACACGTCCATTATATTTACACATGCTAGTATATCAATTTAACCAAGATTTTAACGTTTTATTTGAAAAATAATTATAATCGAAAAAATAACTATGAAGCTACCTACATTTAGGGGCAAAAATGACAGTATTTGCTAAATAGTTTGAGCGTCAAAATTCGAATGAAATTTTACCTTCACACATTCTTTGTCATGTCTTTATTTTTTGAATATCAAAAATTCATCATTATATGACTATAAAAATAGCACAATAACTGTTCATATACAAAGAAAAAAAGTTGTTCTTTCACATTAAACAACCCGTTTGCTTCTAAATGCTTTTTGGCATCATCAGGAGAGCTGTTTGTTTGCTAGAATTTCAAGAATAGATATTTTAAGATTTTGAATTAAAATTTTTAATAACAGATAAAAAATTTCAAATACCAAATTTTGTCTATTAGATATCCAATATATAGGCTTTCCAACGTAGAAAACAGTTTTTCAAAAATTCAAACTATAGACTGAGTTATTGATGATAATGAGGAAAAACTTATCGTTGGTTAAATTTACCTCGGTGATCAAAGTTACCCCGTTTTACGGTACCTATCAGAAAATTTAGTCTTGATCCAAGAATTACTCATCATAAAAAAAACTTGATCTTTTTTTTCATGAACACTCATCAGCAGATTTTGAATTGTACTTTGGGCTTCCAAAAAACTTTTATGATTTTTTTTAAAAAATTCTCTCCAAAAATTTCGATTCAGATGCGTGAATAGAAAATTTCAGCAAAAATGTATTAAAATTTTTGAAATAGATTTATACTCACACATTTCTTAGCCGCTAGATATTACTTCTTTCTATTGCAATTAATTTTTAAAAAAAAAGCTGAGACGTTATATTCTTTCATTTGAGATGTACCGAATATTTGATTTCAAATCCTATACAGAAGAAGTATACAGTATTAGTATTCTACAACGTTAATTGTTTTCCATTCGTAAAAATATATTTGAGTAGCAAAAGAAGTTATTGTGGTTATATTTTACAATTTCGGAAAACTTAGAAAACCGTTTTCAAAGAATTGCCATGTTTTGCTCTATATAAAGCTCACATATTGTTCACCAAGTTAAGAACTTCATTCGGTATCCTGTGCAAATCAACATATTTCAAGAACAAAGGTTTTGAAAATGTTTATTAGTTTGGCAAAAAGGAACATACATGGTTGTTTAAAGCCATTTTGAATAATTTCCTTTAAAATTGGCAGTTTTTGTCATGAGTCAGGATGCAAATCAGCTCCAATCAAATTAATTACTTGCGAAGAAAAATCTACTGAAGTTTTCATTTTTTAAATTGAAGATTTAATTACTAAAAAATTTAAACAGTAGTTAAAGCACAGAAAAAGTTAAGGCTCACAATAAATGTGTGTTCATCTTATGTAAGTACAGATTCCATGAAAAAAAGGAAAGATTTAAATTAATTAAAAAATAATAAAAATTTACAGCAATGCTTATCCGGATAACCTTATTCTTTCATATGATTAGAAAACTTGAAAGTATCTATAAAATTTTAATTGACTTCTTAATTTTTTGGATTCAAAAATCCGTCTAATTTTGTTACCTTTACATTCAAAATGCAGGTCCTCCTAAAATCTTTTCTACCATACTGACAACTCGATTTGTTTACGTTTTTCACATTCTCTCGTGATAATTAATCCAGATTTTTATATCGGGGAAGTTGACAGGATATTTTGACACTTGAGTAGGTGTTTGAAATATTGCTGTTATGTTGACCTTATGAAAATCTCATGCCTAAAACAAAGTTTTACCCTATACTGCATACGAGTCCATATCGTCTCGAAGTTATTTTTAAAGAATAATTCAGTTCTGTAAAAAAAATCTAACTAATGCATCAAACATGCAATCAGCAATGAAAAATTACTTTATTAAAATTCAATCTTTTGTTTTGATAAAATTCAACATCATTTTAATTCTTCTGTGGAACCAAGACTAGTTAGGGGTTCTGTGCCAATTTCTGAATTCTTGAATTTATTAGCTTAGTTTAGCTAAGCTTGATTAACTACTCACATCCTCCTCTAAACATTGAACCCGAAATGCTTTATTACAATTTTGGAGTAATAAATTAATATTGAACCTTTAATTTACACAGTACTTTGTTAAACTCTTTGTTGGTATAACAATGATATTGAATCAAATGCATTTCGAATTCCATGGTCGCAGGCGTGGCTCAGTAGAAAGAATTCAACTTCGCCAATGGTTGCTACTTCGTGATTGACCGAGGCCACCAATTTTGTTCAAAGGTCAAATGAATGGTGTCTGGGACTGACAGCACATTCACAAAGCCCAAAACTGATGCTCTCTCTTTAATCATCAATAACGGCGCCGGCCACGTCCTAGTAGTCAATTGATAGTTTGGAAAAGAGAGAAAGGGATGAAAGAAATAATTCGTGCTTTAGGACCGAGGTCACCTCTGCAGCCTAGCAAATAATTTTGTCCTGGGGAGTTTGTAAAGGGATGTGATCTGAAAACACTTTTGACTAGTGTGATCTAAAATCCTAATGTCCTAAAATCAAAATAGCCAACTAAATGTTACAATTCAAGTAAATTAGAAGTGTATTTGAAATAAAAAAAAACTAACTTAAATCCCTCAATAACATCGTATCCTACACAAGAATTTCTATCTTAGCAATGAATGTGCTTTTCATCATTAATAATTTATAATAACAACAAAACCAACTTGTTACTATTCTTTCAAAATTTAAAACAGAGCGGTACACCTGAATGTTCGCATCTTCATGTCGTATCAAAAACTATCATGGTGAAATTCAAAAATTCATGAAGAGAAATTTTAAGCTTTTCATGACCAATGGCTAATGTTCTTTGGAGCAGTAATACAAAATTTCTTTAATTCATATTATTGAACTGAAAACTAATCTTTTTTCGATATCTTACCACAGACAATACATTTATTTATGAGTTCTTCGAAGGTCTATAACCCGGGCTATAAACATAAAAACATGGCAACCCCAACATTTTACACTCCAGAACAAATAAGAAAATTATCTGAGTCTTTTTAAGGAGAAATTAGTAATGCCACTTCTAACGTTTCGTTTACGCCATCCTGATTCTACTTTTTACTAAAATCCTGCGAAATAAAGACGATGCAAACATTTTCTTTTTTACTATTATAAAATGATTCTTAGTAAAAAACTTTCTATCAAATTCAGAAAATTCTATGTGTTTTCATCGAAAAAGTGACATAATTCTAAAATCAATCATTTAAGAACCTAAATATTGGTGCTTTGAATAGAACTGTTTAGCTAGCCTGTCAAGTTTAAATGTTTCTGATTAAAAGAAATATATTTAAAATTGCAGTTCATCAAATCAATCAACCAAATGAATATTTTTTTATTATTGAGAATAATTGATTATTAATTGTAGATTATTGATTCTTTAAAGACAGGTGATCAAATTTTAGATTTAAAATATGTCAGCACCTTGTTTTACTAACAACAGTGCTTAAAACAATTATGATCTTTTAAGGATGATTTCAGTCTGAAATAATCTTTTTTCTTACTGAATATTGAATATTCAACTACTCTTTTATTCATTGGAAATAAGTTATAATAAAGTTCACTTTGTCACAATCGTATTTTGCCAGTTTGACTGAGAATTTTAAACATCAACTATAAACCCTTAATATTTATACAAGTCCTTAAATGAATAAAATATTTGAATCTCAACACTCAAGTTGATTGAAGGGTTTGTAACCGAAGCAATGAATAATTGCTCAGTAAATTGAGAAAATGCATTACCATTCAACAAGAAAAAAATATTTAGCTCTGGGTTTTGTTTGGATTTCTCACAACAATGTGTAGACCATCTTTATCTACACCCTGCAAATTTTCTTTCTGGAGCTTCTTGAACCTCGTATGCGTTCTTGGTTTCTCTCCTATGGTGTACAGCATTTTTCTTTGCTAGTTTCCTAATTTCTCGTCTATGTGCAACGCGCAGTTGATAGGAAGCATCCTTTCTCCCGAGATTGGACCAAATTAAATCACAAACACTTTTAAACAATTCAATATTTTTTTCAGTTCTTGAAATTTATTATCCCCGAAAACACGTCCGTCACTTACAGGCGCAGCCTACCAAGTCCGTAATGTTATTCCAAAGGGAAACAATTGTTAAAAGTCCAATCGTCACTCATATCCTTACATATATTTCGAAAAAGAAGTTCCAAAAAAAAATAAAATTTATCGTACTTAGACGAAAAAAAATATAGAAAACCGCGACGTTGGAAAAAAATGTTTATTTCTGAATTCTTGAATTTATTGCATGCAAAGTAGACTGAGTCGATTTGGGGATATTTTGGAGTTTCTCAAACCCTGGACTCCCTTTAAAATAAATAAACAAACAAACCCTGGACTCTCAAATGCTTCGTTTTGGGTCAAATCTGATCCATGATTTTTGCAGTATTTTTAAGTAACGTTTACATTAGTAAATTTTAAATTTTAGTGTTGTACGGTAAAATTTAATATATTGGCACAAAAACCATTAGCAGATTCGGTTCCATAGAAGAAGCTAAAATGATGTTTGTTTTTCAGAAAAAAATATTCAATTTTCCCTTAAAAACCATAAGTTCGAATTTACTCATGTGAACGTTACTTAAAAATGCTGCAAAAAAATCATGGATGAGTTTGCAACCAAAAAGAAGTTTTTTAGACCCCAGGGTTTGAGAAAAATAAAAATGACCCCAAATAGGCTCAGTCTAGCGTACAAGTTCAAGGTTTTGCCTTTTTACTTATGTTTGAAAAAGACCTTTCAACAAATTCGTGGAATATAATTTTCTATAGATGTAGCCTTGGTAGTGCTTCTGATTGAAACACACGTCTTTGGATTCATCAATATCATAATAATTTCGGATAAAATCAAAAACAATTCAGTGTTCTGTAACGCGTTTATATTGATCTAAATGCATTGCATATATAGAAATTTCCTTCTGGTAATACCTGTGAGTAAGTAAAGTCTTAAGAGAGCTTTAAGAAAAACAGTATATATCTGACATTCTTCTGAATCGAAGAATATGAACTGTTAATCCAAAGCTTATTCAACTATTTCGCCTTACTAACTGCACCGCATGAGGTCCAACCAGCTTCATCGTGATCTCAAACCGATACTTCATATCCTCCCGTTTTATATTGGTTCGCACCTCAAACGCCATCAGAATTCTGGTCAACATAGTTTTGATAGAAAACATCGCATACCTATTACCGATACAGTTCCGAAATCCGGCACTAAACGGCAAATACGCATACGGGTGCCTTTCCCTCACAGCTTCCGGCCGAAATCTTTCCGGATCAAAGCGCTCTGGATCATCTCCCCACATGTCTCTACGTCTATGCAACGCATAAAGATTCATGGTAATGATTTGTCCTTTCGGGATAACGACACCATCCAGCTCGATGTCGGCGTTTGTTTCTCGGGCCATAAGTGGAACAACCGGAACCAATCGGAGAGTTTCTTTGATCGCCATCTCGGTGTACTCGAGACGGTTCAAGGTTTCCGTGCAAAGTTCCACATCCGGTGAGTGAAAAATCTCTTTCATCTCGGCGTAGCATCGCTCCTGGACTTCCGGGTTCTGGGCCAGAAAGACACAGGCGTAACTGATGGTTAAGGCGGAAGTTTCGTTTCCCTGAAGAAGATATCAAAATGAAGTTAAGTTGAGCTCGAATTGAAGAAAATTTACCACTTACAGCCCCCATCATGGTGTAAAGGTGATGTGAAATCTCCTGATCTACCAGAGGCTTCCCGTACGGCTTGAAATTGAGAATGGCATCCAGAAAAATATCCTGTTTCATGTGTTTGCCTATATCGTCAGGATCCTCCTCCGCTTCCAGTTTGGATCGTTTTATACCACAGAGTTCCTGCCTACGTTCATCGATGATCGCATCGGTAAAGTTATCACAGATAACGCGCCATTTCGCTTCCTTCGTGAAATTTTCGGTGAATCGAAACACTGGCTCCAAGAATTTGTCGATGTTCAGCATCCGTTGGCCAATGCTCGTTTGGATTCTGAAAAAAGTAATAATTGAGAACTTAGGTGAGAAACTTCTCAAAAAAGATTAAGGAATTTAGGATTTTAAGATTGAAAATTCTCACATCTCCAAACCCCGGATGTAATCCTCCTCCCCGGGCCGTTTGTCCAGATGGCATCCCATGGTGGTATTGAAGATCATCTCCAAGGTACATCGAGCGGCAAACTCGAGCATGTTTACTTCCGTCGAACCGTCTGCGAATGGTTTTAGCCGTTCCACCAGTTGATTGGCTCGTTTGTCGAAGATTTTCACAAACCCGATGAGAATTTTGTTACTGAATGAAGGATTGGCGGCTTTCCGAGTCAGCTTCCAGTACCAGCCATCTAATGAAATAAATAGAAAAAAATTATTCAACTCTGTTTTTTTTTCGATGAATATTTAGAGTGTCCTTCCCGAGATTAAAAAAAAAATCGAGAAAATTTATAAGAACTAAATTAGAACAGTGGATCAGATTGAGCCAGGAAAATTATATACGGCTTAGATTAAAACCTTTTTTATCTTAAAACTGGTTAATACATTGCAGCTCCAAAATCTTTTAACTGCATTTGATTCCTTAAAATGCACGGACAATTTGACAAATTTTCAAAAATTGTCAAATTTACAGAATTTTAATATCTAGTGAAAAAAAAGTTTGAATTTTGATCTCATTGACTTTGGCATGACTTTCCTAAAATGAAAATAGAAGTTATTGATTCAGAGAAATAATAACATTTTTATTCGAGTTACACAACTGAACGGGTTAAAAGTCATTATTTTCAGAATTATAAAAGTTATCGTCCTTAATTTTTTGAAACTTTTAATTCATTTCAATTAGATTTTGCGAATTTTGTTCAAACCTTGTTAATTGGGTGCAAAAAGTTATTTTATTTACATAGTATTCCGTCTCACGACATAACTTGACGAACATAATTCCTAAAATTCACTCGGTTCATAGCAACCGTTCTCCAATTTCTCGGGCACCCCACGTTCGCCAGATCACGCTCCACTTGGTCTAACCACCTCGCTCGTTGCGCCCCCGCTCGTCTTGTTCCTACCGGATTCGTAGCGAACACCTGTTTTGCAGGACAGTCGTCCGGCATTCTCGCAACATGTCCCGCCCAGCGTATCCGGCCAGCCTTCACCACCTTCTGGATACTGGGTTCACCGTAGAGGCGCGCGAGCTCGTGGTTCATCCTTCGCCTCCACACACCGTTCTCCTGTACGCCGCCAAAGATGGTTCTTAACACTCGTCGCTCGAATACTCCGAGTGTACGCAGGTCCTCCTTGAGCAATATCCATGTCTCGTGCCCGTAGAGAACAACCGGTCTAATGAGCGTCATATACAGGTTACACTTCGTGCGAGGGCTAAGTCTTCTCGACCGCAGTTGCTTGTGGAGTCCATAGTAGGCACGACTTCCGCTGATAATTCGCCTCCGGATCTCACGGCTGGTGTCATTGTCTGCGGTCACCAGTGAGCCGAGATAGACAAAGTCTTCGACTATCTCCAGCTCGTCGCCGTCGATCATGACCTTGTTATTACTGGACAAGCGGGTTCGGTCGGTTTCGGATCCGCAGGCCAGCATGTACTTCGTCTTGGACGTATTAATCATCAACCCAATCCTTCCTGCTTCGCGTTTCAGTTTGCGGTAGATCTCCTCCACCGCCGCAGATGATCTGCCGACTATATCAATGTCATCGGCAAAGCAGATAAGTTGACTAGATCTGTTGAAAATCGTGCCCCGCATTTCGCCCACCGCTCGTCGAATAACACCTTCTAGCGCCATGTTGAACATCATGCAGGATAGACCATCACCTTGTCGAAGCCCCCTGCGCGATTCGAATGAACTCGACAATTCACCCGAAATCCGCACACAGCACTGCGTTCCATCCATCGTCGCCTTGATCAGTCTGATCAGCTTCCCGGAAAAGCCGTTCTCGTCCATGATTTTCCATAGCTCGTTACGGTCGATCGTGTCGTATGCGGCTTTGAAGTCGATGAATAGATGATGCGTAGGGACTTGGTGTTCACGGCATTTTTGGAGGATTTGCCGCAATGTGAATATCTGGTCCGTCGTAGACCGTCCCTCCATGAAGCCGGCCTGATGACTTCCCACGAATCTGTTTGCTTGTGGCGTTAGGCGGCGGAGTAGGATTCGGGACAACACTTTGTAGGCGGCATTGAGGACAGTGATCGCTCGGTAGTTCTCACAGTCCAATTTGTCGCCCTTCTTGTAGATGGGGCATATTACCCCCTCCTTCCACTCCTCCGGTAGCTGTTCTATGTCCCAGATCCGGATTATCAACCGATGTAGGCAATCGGCCAACCTGTCCGGGCCCATTTTGATGAGTTCAGCTGCGATGCCATCCTTCCCAGCCGACTTGTTTCTATTCAGCTGGCGAATGGCTTCCTTAACTTCACTCATCGTTGGGAGTGGCTCCTCTTCGTCGTTGGCTACGCCGGCGATGTACCTTCCCCCACCGTCTTGATCTCCTGCATGTGCGCCGTTCAGGTGTTCATCGAAGTGCTGCTTCCACCTTTTGATCACCTCACGATTGTCCGTCAGGATACCCCCGTCCTTATCCCGGCACATTTCGGCTTGCGGCACGAAGCCTTTGCGGGATGCGTTGAGTTTCTGATAGAACTTTCGTGTTTCTTGGGAACGATGCAGATGCTCCAGCTCCTCGAGCTCCTCCTCCTCCAGGCGGCGCTTTTTCTCCTGGAAAAGTCGGACTCGCTGCCTCTTCCGCTGTCGGTGATTTTCCACATTTCGACGGGTGCCTCTTTGCACTACTGCCGCCCGCGCGGCATTTTCTTCGTCCATCACCCTCCTACACTCCTCGTCGAACCAGTCGTTCCGTCGAGATCGCTCCACATAACCTATGACGTTCTCCGCCGCACTGTTGATGGCTGTTTTGATGGTATCCCAACAGTCCTCGAGAGGGGCTTCGTCAAGCTCGCCCTCTGCCGGCAGCGCTGCTTCGATCGATTGCGCGTAGTCTGCCGCGACCTCAGGTTGCTTCAGTCGCGCGATGTTTAACCGAGGCGGGCGCCGGTTTCGCTTGTTGTTCACTACGGAGAGTTTTGGGCGCATCTTCACCATCACCAGATAATGGTCCGACTCGATGTTGGCGCCCCGACAGGATCTGACGTCGATGATGTCCGAGAAGTGCCGGCTGTCGATCAAAACGTGGTCGATCTGTGATTGCGTTTGGTACGGTGATCTCCAGGTGTACTTGTGTGGGAGGCGGTGCTGAAAAAAGGTACTACGTACGGCCATTCGTTTGGAGGCGGCGAAATCAATAAGTCGGAGGCCGTTTTCGTTGGTCAGCTGGTGCGCGCTGAACCTTCCAATTGTCGGTTTAAATTCCTCCTCCTGGCCGACCTGAGCATTGAAATCCCCGATGACGATCTTGATATCATGTTTTGGGCAACGGTCGTATTCACGCTCCAGCTGCGCGTAGAATTCGTCTTTGTCGTCACGTGAGGGCTGTGCACGTTGATGATGCTGATGTTGAAGAACCGGCCCTTGATTCTCAACCGGCACATTCGTGAGTTGATCGGCCACCACCCGATCACGCGCTTTTGCATCTTTCCCATCACTATAAAAGCTGTTCCAAGCTCGTGTGTGTTGCCGCAGCTCTGGTAGATGGCACGACCATCTGGATACGTTCGTACCGTGGAGCCCTTCCAGCATACCTCCTGCAGCGCTACGATGTCGAATTTGCGGCTCTTCAATTCGTTGGAGAGCACGTGGGTACTGCCCACAAAATTTAGAGATCGGCAGTTCCATGTTCCAAGTGTCCAATCGCTAGTCCCTTTTCGTCGCGTGGGTCTTTGCCGATTTCCATCCGAAATTTGTTGTTCGTTATTCGTTGCTTATGTTTTTTTAGTAGTCACAGGCTCGCAAGGCCCGCAGCTAACCCCACTATCTCGCAGGAGGACCGTCGTGATGTTGCTGTTTTGGGTCCCGAACACCACCAGGACGTTGTTGCACCCCGCACGCCGCCCCTAACATGGAGAACAGACGCGTACGAAGCCCCCTAACTCATTCTGCATGCGACCAAAGCATCCACCGGGGTTGGGTACCCGATCTCCGCTAAGGTTGCTCGCAACCCAGCTAGTACCACGGGGAGGTAGAGAATCGGAGTTGCAGACAAGAGGTGATATGACCACTACCCGAGGGTTGGGTGTATGGGGTCTCGAGTTGCACATTGTCTACTTCACTAGCCAAAAGATGTTTGTGATTGATTTAGATTAAAAAACTTGATAGAATTTCATAATGAGAAGAAATAATTGCGATTTTCCAAAAACTACTGTTATCGAAAAAATAAATCATTTTTTGTCATTTTTGCATACTTTTTTCGATATCTTGCACATACATCAGAATTTCGTGATAAAAATATCATGGACTGATTTCCTTTAATCTCTAAAATATTTTTTGTAAACACACCATTGAGAATTATTCACGCCTTTCATAGATATTTAGATATTGATGAGTGTTGTTTTATAATAATATTTTGCATTGAAGGGTTAAGAAATTTCTCGATAAAATATCATTTATTAAATGACAAAAACACGTTTGATGTTAAATGGTAGAAAATTTGGAATAAATTCATTAACATATTTGTTTTTCCTGAGCTTCTTCATATCTGCGAAGGAATGCACAACGTGTAAATTTGATCAATTCTGAAACTCATTTCTCATTGTAAAATATGTTAGAAGAATTTCAGTTCTGATTTGATAAAATATGATTCCGAATTCTGGAGCTCTTGAAACTCTATTTTGATTGATAAGCTCTCAAATTTCAACCCCTCGTGCTAGCTTTTTAATTTTATTTAACCTGAAACAAATTAAATAAAATTTGAACCCTTCGTTCCGAATAGTTGAAAACTAGCAACAAATAATGTATGATTAAAGTGAAATGTTTAAGAACACATTATTCGCAATTTATAAAACCTATTTCAAAAATATTGACAAAATAAGAATGTTACAAAATACTGAAAACAAAGGATTCTTTTTAGTTTTTTTTCCAATTTTACGAGAATAAAGGAGTTTGACGAAATTTCAAAGAAATTTTAATTCAAAATGTCATTGACAGTCTCTAATAAAATTCTAGGTACACTGAAAAAATATTTCCTGTAAAATTACGCAAATGTCCTGAAACAAAAAGGAGCAGGACATTTGCAGTAATTTTACAGGTCGAAAACGTGATATTTAATTTTTAGTGTACAACTTTTTTACAGGACATTTGCTGTAATAAAAAATGAATCTTCGTTAACTTTCAAGGAAAACAATTTAAAATTACTGGTTTTGTTAATTACAGGTGATTTATGTTTAAGGTTGCAGTTTTCAGTGACACGTAATAGTCAAAAAAATTTTCTGTGTAAACTATGATCTTAAATTTCAAAAACTTTAGAACGCCCCCTTGTGATGTCTAAAATTTTAAATTTTGTTTTAAACTAAGTTTTAAAAAAAAATATGGATTTTTCTTTAAGCATTGTATCTTTCAAACTGAAAATCTAGACAAAATCTGTATCCTTCATTGAATAAAAGATAATATAATAGATTCAAAATCAGTTTTCGATTGGTTTATTAGTTTATCAGCTATCAATAACTGATCTCAGTAAAAATTGGTAAATTTCTAAATTGTCTTGACCCAAAGTATCGAAACTAGGGGTGATACACAAAATCTGACGAAGTACAATCCAAATTCATTACGCCAGAATCTTTCTTGATCAGTACAATTCTGTTCTCTTGTGTAGTTAACCCTAAGTTTCATAAAGTAACAAATTTGCAACAATTAATGTATGAAAGTGAAAAATCGTATTTTATTTTACTTTTATTTCTTGATGCACTTACCATTGCTAATTGCACAAAATAATTTTTAAGGAAAAATAAAAAAATTTGAAAAGAAAGGTTAGAAGTATTCGTCAATGCAGTCATAATCAATTCCAATTGAAAAAGTCATTTTATGTCAAATCTTAAACTCGATTATCTTTAATTTTTCATTAAACTAATCCTTGTGAGAAAGATCTGGCAAAAATTTTGACGATATATTTGGTGTGAATCAGTAAACTCAGCCGAGTTCGTCAGACATCACTCCAGGATCTTTCGAACGATTGCTTCGTTGTCGAGAAAATAGTCGACTGATAACAGGATAGTTTAAATTACATTAGTATACAGCATTTTTAAACTAAGTAAATCAAAGATAATTTTAATGTAAAATCGGCCACAGAATCTTTTAACGAGCGAAATGTCTCAAAATCCAATTCACACTTAAGAACTAATGCAACCTTTTTCGTGTAATCAGATATTGCTCCTTTGCACGTGACCTTCTGAAAAGCCAATGATCAATTTAAACCTAAAGCTTCCTATACTAAGATTAGTAACTTTTTTGGGTACAACAATTCTACAATTTTCAACAGATTTCGATAAACAATCTCTTGAATTTTTTGTTTATACTGACATTTAAGGCTAATGAATAATCACATTTTTAGAATGTTAAAATCTAATCCAAAACCGTCAAAAAGTTTTTTTTGTTGATATGCATTTTTTACCATAAATTTACATAACATTTTAAAATTTATGCTAGGTAGTCCATAAAATTTGGATTTTTTTTTCAAGCACTTTTTTACCTTAAGCCATATTCCATGATTTGGCATTAACTCAAAACATCAAATTCAACGGCCAATTTTACATGTATAATTTTTTTCTGTTGATGAAGTTTACAAATATTTATTTAATTTTTTTTTAAATAGAGATATTATTGTGCATAAATATTTTAAATTCTGGAGCTAAATTTGAATGTCTATCGCCTGAACACGTATTTCTCACTATTTAAACAGCATTAGTTTTCAATATTTAATTTCATCTCTTCACCCTGGTAACTCTAAATGATAAAAAAAAGTTATAATGACATTCACAATCAAATAATTATTGCTGATATAAACAATCATTTTTTTTTTTTTGTTTTAAAATCAAGTTTTAATTGCTTTTTATTTTAAAATCAAAGTACATATGTATTTTGATTTTTATTTTGGAATCATGATTTTCCTTAGATATTGAAAATGGTTTAAACTGCGATAAAACCTCTTAATCGACTACTTTAATGAAGATTGGCAACTATGATAAAACATTTTTTGATTATGATAATGATTTCCAGATACATAGGAAGATACTCATATTATTATTTTTTTTTTTTAAATTCGGCGAGATTGGATGAAATTGGAAGTTGATCGTTATAAAAAAATGAGGGGGTAGAAGAAATCGTCTAGTTGTGGAAATTGAGAGCTTCGGCTTTTGTGTTGCGGACATCTTTCAACTACTTGCGTGATTCTTACATTTTATGCATCTCGTCAATTGAAATTGTTCACCTTTAAGTTTGTCTTTTATTAAGAAAAGAACAAACTTTTGAGATAATTTCTGTCAAAATAGGGAGTTGCATTTAAAATTGTATAGTGAAGTTTAAAATTAAATTCTATTTAAAAGTTTTTTCAAAAAACATAAGGGAATCCCTTTGTTTTAATGTTTTCAGTTATTCATTTTAATTCATGTTTTACATTTAAAATATGAACAGAAATAAATGATGTTGCATTTCCATGTTTAACATGTCTGTGCACTTTTTGTCCTTTATAAAAAAAAATAAAAATTCAGAGTATAATTAAATTAACAAAAACCATAGCCAATCACTATTTTTATTAAATTTTTGCGCAGAATGTTTCAAAATGATTTAATCTAACAATCCATACAATACCATATTTGACAAGCAATTGTAAAAAGCTATATCAAAGAAAATTGAAAAACCTGAAAAAGACTTTTTCGGAAATTTATCATTTGAATAGCGTCGAAAATTGTTGATCCAAGTGTTTTTCAATCTTAAATAGCTTTAGACAGTTAGTTCCAAAACAGACCATTATTCTGTTTTTTTTTCAGAAAAAAAAGATCCTTTGTAAGGAAGTAATAAAAAAAAATATAGACCCCGTCTAATGTGGGGCTAGGAAAAACGCCAACAAATCGACAAATATGTCTTAAATTTGTAACTGAAAAAGTTAAAAAAATATCAAGCCCATGAAATTATACAGTGAGCGAAATAAGAATAGAACCACTATGTGTTTTGCTTATTAAAATATAAAAGATTGAAAATAACGGAAATTTTTTTCCACAGTTTGTGCTGAATTGCTTAACGGATAAATCAAGCATAAGTTCAATTTTTTTTTGGACGTAGCAATTGGCGTTGAGGACCAAAAATGTGAAAAAAGGGTGCGAAATAAGAATAGCACCACTTGAGTTTTTCAACAAAAATAAAATAATTTTTAAAAAAATTACTGTGTAAAAGTGAATAATAATGCTTCTACGAATTATTTGAAAAGGTAACTGCATTTTGGGAGTTTTCCAGAATTCCAAAGGTTTTCAAAGGTATTAAAAGGGGGTTTTAAGAGATGTTCCTCTAGCGTCAAGGAATTTGATATTTGAGCTATAAAACTTTATCAAACTGCTTGATTTCTTCATTAACATTCATAAGTATGATGCAAAATGATGAAACATAGATTTGAGGCAGAGTTTGAATTCAAAAAGCAGGTTGGAATTCAAAAATACTAATGTTTTTTAATAGTCAAACAATATTTCTCTAGTTTTAAGTCATAGATGGCAGCACTATCTTGCCATGTAACCAAATTCATGCTTTGGAACGCTTTGGAAATTCTAAGATTACTAAATCCAAAAAAAAATTAGAATTGCATCAAGGTCACTAAAAGTGAATTTTTTGGACCGATTATCAGAATAAAGTTATACTTTGCGATGGAGCTTGATGTACCAGACGGCTGGCAGTATTATTGGTATGATTTGCAATTGAACCGGAAGTTGAGATGAGCTGGAATTTTGGCGGTTGTACATTTTTGTGCTGGTGATTCTTTTGCAAATCCGGAAAAGCTTTCTGCAGCGTGAGCTTCCACAAAACTGTGATGGGTAAATACCTCAAAATGTAAAATATGGGCCTCAATAAACCTGGAAAATCAATATTGAGACTAAATTTGGTTTTAACTGCAAGATAGTGTTGCCATCTACGACTTGAAACTCGAAAAAGTGTGGTTTACTAAACAAAATTAAATTTTTTGATTCCCAACTTATTTTTTTCTGATTCAAAATTAATCCCGAATGTTTGTTTCATCATTTAACGTCATTTTAATGAAGAAAATAAGTAGTTTGGTAAAGATTTATAGCTCAAATATAAAATTCCTTAACGCTAGAGGAGCATCTCCTAAAACCCCCTTTTAAAACCTTCGAATTCTGGTAAACTCCTAAAATGCAGTTATTTATTCAAATAATTCGTAGAAGCATTATTATTCACTTTTACACAGTAAATTTTTAAAAAATTATCTTGGTTTTGTTGAAAAACTCAAGTGGTGCTATTCTTATTTCGCACCCTTTTTTCACATTTTTGGTCCTCAACGCCAATTGCTACGTCCAAAAAAAGTAAACTAATGCTTGATTTATCCGTTAAGCAATTCAGAACAAACTGTGGAAGAAAATTTCCGTAATTTTCAATCATTCATATTTTAACAAGCAAAACACATAGTGGTGCTATTCTTATTTCGCTCAATGTACCATTTTAAAATTGTTGTAAAATATATTTCCTTAACGATACATTTTTTCGAAGAACTAAAAGGGTATGTTATAACAAAACTCAGTGAATTTCCTGCGAAAAAAATAGAGTTTTGGAGGTTTAACATAAAATAATGGTAGCAATATTGAAAGAAAAAACAAAACGTTTGACTTCCAATAGAAATCCTACATTTCTAAAGCGCATGTTAGAAAACTGATTACCCCTATAGAATATTTGATTGATTTGATTGATATTTTGTTTGATAAAAACTCCCATGAAGTGGAAAATTCTTAAAATTCAAGGGTTTACGAATTAGGAAATCTGAGTGTTTTCGTGAGTTTTGTAACATTTTTTTTCCAGCCTGGGGGGGGTCCCGCTAGGACCGCGTATGGAGTCGATACACTACATCTCAAATCTAAAAACACCAATAAACTAAAATTATTTGGAAAAAAGATCAAAAGACAGCAATACCCGACCAGCCGAGTCGACACTTACAAGAAAACGGCATTTTTTGGGCATAAATTCTGATCTACAGAACCAACTAATTACCTTTTTTTTAGTCCCTGAAAAAGATCCAAAATTTAAAGATTCAAATTATTCGTCCGATTTTAAAGCCTATTGTTCTGGTAATTGTTTTGATTTTCGTCCTAATTCGTCCTAAAATTTTAACTGATTCACATTTGCATTTTTTTTTTTCATACGTTGTTACCTGGTGTTTCCTACAGTGATATGGCTTGTGGAAGTTTCTAATCGATCAGTATGAAGTAAAATCGATTTTTGGCAACTTATAAATTTAAAAAACCTACATGAAAAAAAGAAACAGATTTTCAATTCATTTATTTTTTATTATTTATTATTCCCTTACACTCACCTAAAATTACTAAAAATAATGTCATATTTAAAATTTATTGTGCCTTCTTAAAGTTGGAGGATTATCAACTGACAAAAACCCATCGTTAATCCAAAAAATCCTCAGGTTTTTTCACATCATCCTGATAACCCCTTTTTTGAGATGGAGTTTAGAAGAAAATATCTTCATATTTATCTCTATGAATGAGATGATGATTGTTTTTAAGTTCCTCGATTTTTTTTTTATTTTAATAAATTATTTTTCAAATTTTGGATCCTCAGAAATTTTTTTATGTAAAGTCAAATAAAATGTAAAATTAACATGAGGATCCGATTCCAATTAAAATAAGTTTACTACACATGTTGAAGTTAGTGGTCTAGCGCCGATGTGGTCTAGCGGATAGGCTGGCGCGAGTCTGGTATTGGTACGCCAGGCGTACTGGGTTCGATTCCCGGTATCGGCAAGAAAAACTTTTGGGCTCAAATCCCAAGATGTGTTTCATTCTATAACTGACTATATAATTAGAATGTTCAATCAGTTGCCAGCTGGCCAGGTATATACACGGACGCCGGAATACCTGTAAGTAAACTAGCCCACCTGATTGACTCGTTCTTCCAAAATAAAACTTACACAACACAATACATTCACTCCATAAACAGTTCATACGAAGCCATGGGGTCCGGGTATGGTGTACGCGTTGCATTGGAGATTTGTCGAACTTAATAATCTAAAGAATGCATGTGAGCACATACTTAGGCAGAAACTGCGGTGAATCCGTGCACCCATGGTGGATAACCAACATACATATACATACATATCTTAGATGAAGCAAATATCACTTACCCTTTTCGGTGATCAGTCCTCGTCCCAATTTGAAAAAGTCGTAGAAAAACGGCTTATTGTACATATGCTGGCTGTTCAGAACTTTCTGAATCAGATCCGGATGATGAACCATCACGATCGGCAGAAACACTATCAACATTTTCGTCAAACGTTCTTCGGTGGTAAACACTCTTGTCACTTTGCGGAAAGCTTCCTCAGTTGTTTTACCGAAAAACATTCCGGCATAGCCGAGCCCCAGGAAAGGTCGCCGGGTCGGAACCGATGGAATTTTATACACATATCGAATATCGTAGTAATGTTTGGCCACCAGCAAAATCAACCCAATTAGCCCAATCAGAACGAGATCCACCCACATCGAGGCCATTGCTTCCAAAAAACACCGATCACGGCCGAAAACGAACTGCCAGTTTCCGCAGGCGAACCTTCGAGTGTCTTTAAGTAATGCCCTTCCGATGAACTTTGCCCAGTTTATAACCTCAATTACATCAGAGGGAAATAAACTGCACCGGCTTATGTACCACATCGTCTAGGAAAATCAACAGCAATCCAAAAAATGTAATAAGTACATTTGTGTTTCGGTTCATTCCCGTTGAAAAAGCATTCATTGCGTTTATGAGTGATTCGAATCAAGCGAGCACCCCTTTTTCGGTTCCCAGAAATGGTTTCATCAATCTTGCACTGACGCCCACGTGTTTGATTGATTGGTATGTTTCTTGGAAGAGTTCCATTTTAAAAGAAAAAAAAAACATGTTAGAGCATCAAACGGAAAATGATGGAAGTAAATTGAACCCGCTTTACGATAAAAACTCCTACTCGATCAAATTCATGAACAGCTAATCACAATTCGATGAAAAAATCTAATGGGATTATCATGATAAAAATCATACCTCTGCACATATTTAAAATCAATCAAACTCTAAGGCTTCTTGTTTGTCATTTAATTGTCTGCAATTTTACTGTCATATCTGATTTTTAACAGTCGTCATGCTACGACAAAAAGATTTGAATGCAATTTCTGTAAGTTGCGCGTTGTCTCTTGATAAAATAATATGTGTGCATTTGCCGCACCTTCAAACCAATTTTGAATCCATTTCGTGTATTTTGTGATCAGATTCATCATTCGTTGGCAGAAATCTGAACTTCACTTCTATTTACAGGGTGTTCAATAAGTTCGAATACAAATTAAAATAACGGAAATTCAAAACAACTGGACAGTTTTTTTACTCAAATGGAAAGGTAATTCAATAATGGTCAATCACACCTTTTGCTTAGGAAATTTTTTACCTTAAACCAAATATGCAAAGGTAATTATCAATTTGTCAAATTATGCAATGCAATGCATGTAAGAGATTTTCTTTCTAGTATGATGAGCTGGAAAACTTAAACACATGCATTCTCCTGAAATTAAAAACTAACACTAAACTTTACATCACACAAAAAATATTTTTAATATAAATTCTTTAAAACTGTTTTTCTTAAAAAGCGGAACAGAGTTCGCACTTCAGCAGCTTGTAACTTATAGAATAGAGCCATTTAAATAAATTTAACGCTCAAAATTATGCTTTTCAATAATTTGATTCCATTAAAATAAAAAACAAAGTGATAAAAAAATCGATTGTTCTTGGCATAGATTGATATTCAACACAAACAATTTACATACTTGCTGCCAAAAATCAAACGGAGGGATCCGTAGAAACAATATCTCTCTTCAGTTAACTTTCACTTTTTTCAGTCATGTTTTTGGTCAGTTTCATCCGTTGCGTCGTAACTTTATCTTATCAATTTTTTAAGTGATTGCCTTTCTCTTCAACTTTCTATGTTTTGCAAAAAGATTGATTCAGCTGCATATAAATTTGACTAGATTTGGCTATTTTTGTGCCACAGACACACGTTTCAAGGGAATGTCAGTTGACGAAACCTGATCAAAACTTTACAAGATCATTGGCGGGTAGAACTTTTCATTCAACAAAACACTGTCAAAGTTTTTAATGTTCGATCACTACACAGGAAACAAAAATTACCGAGTTCAGTAAGTTTTTAACCGAAATCCTGACATGTGTAAATCGTTAAACTGTTCGGTAATTTTTTTCGTTAAAAAATAAACAATATCGGTAAATCGATTCTTAATTTACCGATGTTCGTTTATTTTTTACTGAAAAAATTACCGAACAGTTCAACGATTTACACATGTTAGGAATTCGGTAAAAAAATTACCGAACTCGGTAATTTTCGTTTTCTGTGTAAAAAATATGATCTAGTTTTCAATTAACTAAGCTTCAAAGTCCGCAATAGTCTCTACAATTTTTTTATTCAAGAATCAAACAGTCACTCAAGGACCAAGGAATTAAAAAGTAGATACCATAGGTTTGTATAATTCACTTTTCATGGCAAACTTTTTTCTGAGGGACACAGACTTCATACAGTGTTGTTAAAACTTTTTACACATTTGAAGTTTACCCTCCAGAATTTCAGATATTATGAAATTTTTTAACCTCCATGTTAATTCATTCTACTAGAAATTTGAAATCATTACATGTACAAAACACTGGTCAAAATTGGACCAGAAAAGTTTCAAACGGTTTTGGATTTCTTTTGATTTCAATAACAAATGTACAAATTTTGGTGGCTCTATGATAGGGTTGCCAGAATTTTTTCAGAACATATCCAGGTCGGACAAATCTTGGCATTTTTTTATCTAAAAACCTGGCAGAATCCGAGCATTTGATTTCAAAATTGTCGATAAAAAATCCAGACAAATTTAGTAAAAATCCAGAAAAAAAATTCAACAAACATCAAGAATAAAATAAATTGAAATTTTTTTGTTTAATCAAAACTTGTCAGCAGATTTTAAATCGTTTGTATGGCTTCCAAAAAACCTTTCATAATTAGTTTTACTAGATTTGCTAAAAAAATAGTTTAGGCCGCTTAAAAAAAATTTGCAGCACTATCTGTTTTTTTTTTATTTTTTTATTTGACATGGAAATCCAGACATTCAGGACTTTTCAAAAAATAAAATTATTAAAACCCGGATAAAACCGGGCAATCTGGCAACCTTACTTTTAAAATTGAAATGAGCCGTAACAAAAAATTCACACTTTGTTTGTGAACTTGTGGCATTTTTGTTTTTAAAAAAATCGTGCATTACCATTTGATTTCCGCCAAGTTTTTTAAGCGGAGTAGTGTAGCTGAAAACTCACATTACTAATTTATAAAAAAACTGTCAGTCTTAAAAAGACTTTAAAATATTTAATGATGGTTTCAATATTGAATTGTAATAAATTTATAATAAAAACATTAACTCAAACGTAACCACTGCACAGAAAGTGCTTTTTTCGGCTCAACTTTTACCTGTCTGATGTATGTTTGTCTAACTAACTTTAATATACATTAAAGTGGCAGCAAAGGTTGCCGATAAAAAGTTCTATGGTTTCACTAAAATAGTTCTGACTTTCTGTTTTTAAACCCAAAAATTCTGAGCAGGTTTTCTGTGGTGATATTTCCTTAATTTTTTTTTTTTAATTTTGCAAATCTAGATGTTTTTTTTTTTCATTTTAATTGACTAAAATTAACAAACCTTATTAATCTTATCATATTTTTACAATCTAAACTAAGTAATTAGAAATTTGTATTGACATACAACAATAACATTTTGGAAAGAAGTACAAAATTTAAAAAATTCGTGAAATCTGTTAATATTCCCAAATTTTGTGTTCTGTGGCACAGATTCTGTGATGAACACTTGCTCAAAATGCTGTGAAATTTCAGATTTTTCTATGATTTCGGCAACCTTGGTGGCAGCCAAATGGGCCATGTCGAGTTTCGAAAACAAATTTGGTATAACGGCCCAAAAACATGACATGTACAAAATTTCAAAATTTTTCAATCGGACTTGATTCAGCGATGTTTCGAAACAATCAAAGATTCGGTTTTTGACCATCAAAAAATCGATAAGAGATGATCAAGGAAAATCTGAATTTTGCTCATAATTTTTTTTTCCGAGATATAATCAGATCTCGACGTTTCATACATTTCATTGTTCTCCTTCCCTTGATTTTCAAAATTTTTATCTAAGTTTTCGAACAAAATTTATTTTTATCTAAATAACACCAGATTTTGACGTTTTATGTTTTTAAGTCATTTGGCATCATCGTTAAAATTAAGATATTTCTGATTTCCTTTGGTTCTTCCTTTGGTGATTTTGATCGTCAAAAACCTCAAACTTTTGCTAACTATTTATGACACCATTAAATGAAGTCGAGTCCAGTAGTATAAAACAGAACATAAAATTTAACATTTCCATAACCTAAGAAATAACAGAGGTAGGTTCTTTTCATAACGATGAATGAGAATATGCATTAACTGCCCGCCCAAGTAACCCAGATAAAGCCAATTGCCTTTTTTGAGTTTTATTATTGTTTTATGAAAACTTTACCAGGGAATCTAATTTCTAAAATTGTTTATTGTAACATAGGAAAGTCTTCATTTATCGTTTTTTTATGTTATAAAAGATCCCTGAAAGTTTTCGAAAGAATGAGAAAGAAACAAACAGAGGTAGTAGTAAAGTTTTTTCTTCGTTAAAATAGTTACCATGATAAAAGTTTGATGATTTGACAATCGAGAAGAACGTATACACGCTTAAACATTTTTACCTCTTTTTGAGAAAGCATTATCTGTTTTGAATGAATTTTGAAAGGATTTTGTGTAATGGCTTTAAGAAAACGGGCTTTTTTAAATGATATAAATTAACGCAGCTAAATTCAAATTTCAAAATAATCGCAAATTAGTCCACATCATTATTCGCTCAATTTTTAGGGTTTGAATATAAGCACACTGAGAATAAACGTTTTTTTGTGATTCGATAAGAATAAATGTAATAGACAATTAAGATTTCTCGATTGTAAAATATTTATTAATAATTCTTAGTATGCTATTACAGTTAAATAAAAAAGACTATTTGTAGATCATACAACGGCAGTATACAAAGACTAACAATTGCAATCGAATTCATATTCATTCAAAATTCAAAATACAGTCATTTCAGAATTCTCGATTCAGGCAATGAATTTTACAATTTCTATAATCGATTGCTAAACGTTTTTTAACGCATCATCAAATCGTCTGTTGACGATTTAAGAAATCTCAATCATTGCGACAAACTTCTTTTATTCATAATTGGATAAGTCCATCATGAGCAAGTACTCCATTTAGAGAAAAGTCAGCTATAATTCAAGATATCTTAGAACTCTTGTTAAACTGTTTATTGAAATTGTTTTATGACAACATTTTTCTAACTGGTATAAAACAAATTTGAAACTGTTTCACAACTGCTTTAAGATTTTCTATATTAACATGCTAAACGCCATGTTGATTTTGAAATTCAATCGAAATTACTCGAGCCATCTTGTTAAAAATAATATTAAAATACTAAAAACTAGACATTATCAACAAATTTGACAATGCTTGCGGTACTGTTTGTTGTATTGGTAATGAATTTCAAAGCAAAACAAAAATTGCATTTGAGAAATGAATCTATTCCTTAAATTATTATTTTTAAATTTAAAAATGTTTAAATTGTTGTCAACCTTGATTTTCTTTGAGGCGCGCTTATGTTTTGATGATATTTCGTACATATTTCACCAGAAATCTGAGGTGGCAGGTTCATGCTAAGACATATTGGAAATGAAAATATTTTTTAAATAATTTTAATGGAATCTTAACCAATCACCAAATGCTTGGGAGAGTAAGTGATAATACGAGAAAAAAAAACACGGAACAAAAAGCTTCCACAGTAAAATTCCTATCAGATTCCATGACGTAGTTTTAAATGAGCTGCGGGTGTCTTAAGAGAGCTCTGAAGAGATTCTTAATGCTATGTCTATAAGGTCGAATAAAACTATTCTAGTGGGTTTTTTATAATAGCTGACAGAATTAGCTCTAAAGACTAACATAGCCAACTAGTCCATATGTTAGCTTCAAAGTAGTTATGCTAAAGCACAGCATGCGCTTTGGCTTATAAAGAAGCTTGAGGAAATAATCCCAAGCGAGCTATGAAGGTTGGCTTAAATTGTTACTTTGGTGCTCTTGCTTTCAAAAAGGGGAAAACATTCTTTTTTAGATCTGTCCGTACTTTTGGCTCAATTATTAAAAATCACTTGTCAACCTTCATCAACCTTGAAGACCGGAAGTAGTTTTCCATTTGATTATATAATTTCGATCAATTTCGCTTGAATATGAGAATTTGGAATTTTGGATTTAATAATGAATTGCAATAGTTTTAGGCATACAACAGAATGTTTTAATTTTCTTACAAAAATTGGCTTTTTTGTGATACCTGACATAAATATGATTTCAGCTATTGAATTTTCAAAAATTGTGGAATTATATTTCTTTGATGGTTTGTATCTTTTTAGCATCATCTTATCCAGATATTTTCTTGCGTTAGAGTTCCTGAAGTGTCAATTCGACAATCTTTACTAAAACAAACATATCTCCATTGTTTCTGAACATATTTGTATAAAATTTTTAGTTTTAGAAACCTCGTAACAAGACTCAAATATTATTTTCAGACAATTTTCAGCTGCAAAAATTCAGCTTGCCGCTATTCAAAGTCTGAGAAAAAAAAATCGAAAAAAGACTAAAGATCAGCTACGAAATGCTAAAAAAAATCACTATGTGTATTTGAAAGATGGTGTTAGAACTAAACGTTTCGCACAAGAATTTATATTTTTGAAATTTTTCAAGATTATGACTCACAAAAATGTTTGAAGAGTGCTGTTAAATCCGTACTTTCCTATTAATGAACCAAATTGTTTGAGAATCAGTAGAAATTTTTTGAAAAATCGATTCGAAAGTTGACTTAATTTGAAACATTTTGGCCTCTTTAAATTTTCAAAATATGAAACACAGAATTTTTTACGAGTTTTCATAAATAGCTGTTTTTCAAAATTTTTGTCAATTTTCAAAATCTCAGATTTCGTACACTTAAATTCGGCTTTGAGTCCTACATTAACGCAAGATTTTTGCAATAAATTTATATCACCAGAAAGGCAATTTTAACCGCTTCTAGAAGGGTGATAACATAAGCGCTGCAATACTTTCCAAAAGTATGATGAATTTAAAGGCTACATACTTTCTCAATATATATTCGTCTTCGCAAACTACCGCTAAGAGCTGCTGGTTCGCGATTATTTTCATGATTTACTTTGAGTTCAATATTTACCTTATTTTTGAAAAGCATCGCATCGCTAACGATGCGAGAATCATATCTGAGTTACATTACGAGGATTCTTAAACTATGAAATTTGTACAAATCGGTTGAGGAACAAAAGATAGAATAAATGGATAAAAAGTTAAGAGTTTTCATTTAAACATTTTCTTGAAAAGTGCAAGATCGCAGCTTAAAAATGAACAAAGGTATAAGTATAAGTAGTATAAGTATAAGTATAAGTATAAGTATAAGTATAAGTGTAAGTATAAGTATAAGTATAAGTATAAGTATAAGTATAAGTATAAGTATAAGTATAAGTATAAGTATAAGTATAAGTATAAGTATAAGTATAAGTATAAGTATAAGTATAAGTATAAGTAAAAGTATAAGTATAAGTATAAGTATAAGTATAAGTATAAGCAAGGCCGGATTAACGGGGGGGCAAAAGGGGCAATTGCCCCGGGCCCCCCGGCTTAGGGGGGCCCCCCGAGGAACAAAAAGTTCTAACATTAATTTAATAATACTTCAATTTCTACAAATCTATGAAAAGAAATCAAAACTAGAAAATCGGAATGAAAATTTGAAATATAACAACTAAAGGGGCCCCGTGATATAATATCTAGAATTGCTTTTCTTTTACATAAGTTAAGGCCCCCGAGGAACTCACCGGCATTCTTCAGACTGAGAATTTGAAAATTTTGGTATTGAATTTTAATATTTCAAACCCAAAATTTGGACAAAAATGATGTAAACCAAATTCGAAAAAATTAAACAGAATAGGAGGAAAAACACCTCAAATTTAAATTTTTTGTTACCGAAACATATCAGTCAGCATAATCTGTACAGAACAGGTAAAATAAAGAAAAACATCTCCTCATTTTTATTACAAACAAACGTTTTGCATAATAATAATGTTTATTATTACGTTAACTATCCAAGTAATGGTTGCTTTACTAATGTAGCAGCTAATTTCGCCAAAACTGGTTCACAGTGCTAAGAGAGAATAGAGAAGCTTTATGATAAACATTTTAGAATTTTATCCGGGCTACTGCCCGGGTAAATACCGGGTATTATTATAACTTTTCACTTTTCAATCATTATCATTGAAATATCTGCTAGATTATAAATTCTAAACCCTTATACCTCCCTATTTTTGAAAATAAAATCTAGAAAAAAAACTGTAGTTGCTTAAATTAGACCAATCGACAGTACTGAGTTTCTTTATTGAATTTCCATCAAAATATCTGTTTTAGACTTGAAATTCGTGTTAAATATTTTCAACTGATTTTACCAAATTTTTATCACTGAGGTATATCCTGAATTCAATTTAGATCATTCTCAAATTATCAAAAACAAGATCTCAAAGTTGAGTTGCTGATATCGTTGAGTGATTATCTAAACATGAATATTTCTATGTTTTATATCTTATCTTTTTCCAGATTCAAAGCATTGAGAATTTTAAGTCTTGCGTAGTTTCTTCAATTACTGAAAATCAGTTTTATGGTTTTTCTGAATTTTGAGAACTCAGGATCTTCGTTTTCAAATAACTGATTCTGCGTTTCAAACATTTAACCTCTATTCTGATTTTTTTTCCAATCGACCCATTTGACTTTGGGGGAATCGAATGAAACTTTTGTCACTTTTAGAATAATAATTTTGTTAATTTATTTTTTATCTGATAAGAATCATATTCATTAAAATCTCAAGAAAACGTTTTTTTTGTGTTTCAAAAATATAAAATTGAAATACAAATTTGGTGCAATTTTTGCTTTGGCTCTGATTGTATCTTTGAATCTCCCTTTTTTTTTATTTAGTTCATATTTTGTTTCTCAAAACTGGATTTTAAATTAAAATTTAGATTTGAGACACTGAAATGTTGTTTTGAATATAACCTGATTTTAAGTTTCGAATTCTTGAACTCTTATATCTGCATCTCTATGGAATTTAAATTTAATTATATAGTTTGTTTTAATTTTTTTTAAAGCTTTAAATCTTTATGATATTTCCCGATTGTCTACAGGTGAATATTTCTCGATGAAACACAGCCAGCATCAATGATGAAATGAAAAACATTTAAAATATCTATCCAGTCATTATTCTAAATCAGAGAAGTTTAGTTGGTGATAAGGGTTTAAACAAAATGGAGAAGAAAATTTTGCATTTTGCAGCTCAAATCAAAGCTTATATTTTTTTGAAATTTCTAAACTCTTCCGCAATGTTTGAACGTGATTAGATAACAATTTTTATTTGAAGATACCACAAACCATCTTCTACGCAGACAACATGGCTATTTGAAGACAGTATACTGAACTCATCTCCAGTTCTTTTAAACGTTTAAAATCTTTTGTATTCTCTGGGGTGGCATTTAAAAAAAATCGAATCATAGGGGCCCCCCGAGAAAAATTGCCCCGGGCCCCCCAATGGCTTAATCCGGCCCTGAGTATAAGTATAAGTATAAGTATAAGTATAAGTATAAGTATAAGCATGGCCGTAGGAACGGGGGGGGTTTTGGGGGTTAAACCCCCCCCATGAGGGTCAAAAAAAGGGAACGAGGTATTCTACTCTACACTCAAGATTTTAAATTCATGATAAATTTATAATAATTAATAGAGCAAAGATATTCAAGAGTAACTAGCTGAATTAAAAACTAATACAAAAACATCAAAAACCCATTTCAAGTTCAAAATTCGCCTTCAGTTTTTCAAAATTTTCTCACTTGTTCATAGAATAAGGTTGTCAGTTTTTTTTTCGGCACTTATCTGCGCTGTTTTATATAAAAACCTGACAAAATCCGGGTATTTCAAAATTGTCGATCAAATCCAGGCAAAACCGGGCAATTTTGGTCAAAACCTAGGAATTGTTCATCAAAAATCTAGAAAAAAAACTTAAAAAACTTTTTATGATAATTTTTTTAAACTTGCTGCCAAAATTTTGGACGCATACATGAAAAAAATTACAACACAAATTTAATTTGAGAATAAAAATGAGAACAAACCCGGGTAAAATCCGAGCTTTTCCAATGAAATCTGGGCAAACAGGTCGGACCAGACTTTTCCCAAATTTTATATTGAACATCCGGGCCAATCCAGTTAAAACCGGGCAATTTGGCGACCTTATCATAGAAGTTTAGGTGTGAATATTCTATTTTAAATTAAACCCATTTTGGAGGTTCTGGTTCCATATTTCTATAACCAAAATTGTATTTCTACATATTTTCGTATTTCTGATTTTGTATGACGTTTAGGATTCTCGATTTTCAGTTCGAATAATCATAAGAAATTAGGAATGGAAAGCTGCTTTGAAATCTTTGTTGAATCATTGGGCTTATTCTGCGACTCGAGTGACGTGACTTACGAAATTCCATATGGTTTTGTAGGCTTAAATAGCCTCTCTTGCCTCGAAATTTTTGGTCTTCAGAGCTCATCAGTACACAAATTTCTTTTCTGAAGCATTTTCTGGAGTCCGGACGAAGACATGAAATTTCGTGAGTAGCAGAATAAGCTCTCATGTTTTTCGAAAATCAAAGCATTTTCAATATTTTGATAATAGTTTGCCGAATATGGAAAAGAAGAAATTTGTTTCATATTCAAATTCGAAGTTCTTAAGCTTTATTCTAACACAAAATTTAAACATTTAAAGCTTCTAAGTGGCGATCCAAAATTGAAAACCAGATTCTGATTCACCATTCGAAATTCACATTTTAAATCAGATTCACAAAACATATTAAAAATAAATAATTGAAATAATGAATTTAGATTAAACCAGCACTACATAATTTAAATAAATGATTCATGAAAATAAAATCTAGAATTGAGATTCGGTAATCGTATTTTTTGTACATTCCGGAAATCGTAAAGAAATTCGGAAACAGATTCAAAATTCAATTTTTGAATTCAGGTTTAGAATTCAGATTTAAAATTCAGAAAAAGATTTAGCTTGTGAATGAGTTTTTCAATCAACATAAAATTGTTGAGAAATTCAAGAGAACATAAAGTTAAAAATTTGCTTGTCAATTCAATTTTCAAATTTCAAAGTTTTCGATCAGAATAAGTTTGTACACACAATTCCGCTGAAAATCACAAAAATAGAGTAGAATTTGAGTTAACTTTCTAAGTTTTGATTCATGCAAAATGGGCTTGTTTGATTTGAGTATAGAATAAGTTTTTTTTTAAGAATTGAAGGCTACCCTAAAAAGAACTTATTTTATCCTCAATCCAAATAACTTTGATCTACCAGACTTTTAAACAAATTCAAAAATTTTAACCAATGAAAACAAATTTCATATATTGTTTCTAGAGGTTTCATTAAAAAAAATTTAGCTCACCCTTTAGGCTAAGGACCACTTTTCTAAAGTTACTTTTTTAAGGTTTTATTAATGACACTTTACCATCCTTGTGGCATTCTTGTCTTCCATTAAGTTACAATTTCATACGAACACTATCAATGAGTACATATAAATGAATAATCATATAGTTACAAACATAATTTGTTTTTCATTTTTTTTATTCGTGTGTTGTTAGACAAAAAAATCATAGAAAAAATTTAGTCACCAAAACCCCCCCCATGAGTCGGTTCTTCCTACGGCCCTGAGTATAAGTATAAGTATAAGTATAAGTATAAGTATAAGTATAAGTATAAGTATAAGTATAAGTATAAGTATAAGTATTAGTACTAGCGAAATTGTCATTTTTTTTATTGCTTTTATGCTTAATATAGCTGAAATCCACCTTTGAAAGTCGTTTCTGAAACGAATTTTCCCTTAACCTACCTTGTCAGTTGAGGTAATTTGATTGATCTTCACGACCAATTTTGCGTCTGTTCTGAAATGTTTGACATGTACCAGCTCTAACAAAACGTTTTTCTCTCTCCACCTTGTTTTGCTTCCAGGTAACGGAAAATGTTCTCCAAATGCCCTGAGGGTACAACGCACTCAAACCGTACGTGACACAACCAACAACAGGTAGGGCATATCCCCCAGAGAGAAAGAGGAAAAGAGAGCGACGACAACGACGAGACCTCTTCATCCAAATTACAATCATCAATTCCGAGGAAATACAAATAGATTGCCATATTTGCCAGCTAAGCGGGAACGCAGAAGAAGAAAAAAAAACGCCCACCTGTCTCGAAAATAATCCCCATGTTGGCAAATCCGTTCCACTTAAATTCACCGCTGAAGGAGTTGAAGCTTGCTTAAAAGAGCCGGAGCGCGTCAAAAAATGGCTATGTTTATCTTCGGCTTCCTTGAAATATGTATTTTTTTTTTTTTATTGCGCCATTCCCAGCCGAGCTGAACCCTTTCTCCTGGGGAAAGGGTTTTTTTTCCTACTTTCGCTACTTTTCCCCTTTTCCGGAAGCAAAATAAAGCCATCTCCGCCGACAGCCCGGCAAGTGCTTCCGGTTGCCGGTTTTTCCCCAATCGACTCTCGGAAGCTCTAAGGCTCCTAGTTGATTGGTGTAGAAATATCTTCTCAATTTGGCAAATCTTTTCATCGTTTTCGCAACCTTCACGGCAAACATATGCCTCACTCAATTTCAATTCAACAGGCAAAACGAACAAATGGCTGACAGGATCTGAACGGATGGGTTTTATGACGGGGTTTCGCAAAGGAGGTTATCAAAAAATGAAGGAGATAAGCTTAGAGAGGGTTCGCATCCTTCCAGTGCTGGATTTAAGGTGGGGCATCCTAGGTGAAGATATTTCAATATTTTGGATAGCATAAAATTTGAGAGTTTAAAAGGTTGTCTTAACAATAACTTTTAGCTCCCAAATGTTTTTTAGAAGCCTTTTGAGTCACCAAGCATCACTGTAAAATTCGAGATGATAATATTTCATAAGGTTGATTCTTGAGATAGCGCAACACTTTTCAATTTTGTATGGAAATATGGTATGTTGAAAAAAATGTGCACATCGAATCATCCCGAAAATTCAAATAAGCTTGAAATCCAGTTGGTCTTTGATTTTAGGTTTTGACTATTCTTAAGTTTTATTTTTTAGTAAAATTACAAGCATCGAAGCATTTCATGAAAAATGTTATAATCATTTCAAAATAAAAATTCGGAATCCATTGAGAAGCATGGCAGACTTGGCTTGCAAGAGCTTTAAATAATTTCATTAAATCTTTTTGCAAATGTGATATAAATCAATAAATTCCTTTGATATGCGAAGAAGTTTTTTGAGATTTTCTTTTCTCATCCTACTGTTACACAGTTTCCAAATAAGCAGTCCAAAACGCTAAAATAAAAAGCTTTGTTAATATGCATTTCACTGAAAGAATTAAGTAATATTTTTCATCCAAAGTTATATTTTTTTAATCTCTCACATCAGTGGCGATTTTTAATTGAAAATTTAATTTTTTTTCAATTGTGGTTTTAATTACATTATCTTATTATCTTAGCGTTTTATTTCTATGTTCTGAAAACTTTTCTTACCTTAATTTAAAGAAAATTTCAATTATCATCATCATTAAAAAATAATTTTATAGAAAATTTTAATGAAAAATTGTTGTTCGAGGTTTGAAATTTATTTACTCGCCGAATCAATATCCAACTCTACCAGTTTCGTTTTAAAAATCCCACTGTCTGCAACATGTCATCAAAATAATGTTTCAAAATTTTCATCAAAATGAAATTAATCAAAATTGGACTAGAATGCTTTTTTAATATTTATTTAAAAATTATAATTTTGAATTTTTTTCTTAACCATTAAAAAATGTTTTTATTCAATAAGAAATCGTTCTTAAATTTCTCTTTGAAAATCCTAATAAAAAAGCCGTTTTTGGTTGAAATTCCTATTTTAATTTATTTTATTAAGGCTTGTGCATGATGAATTATGATTTATTTTATTTCAACTTTAGATACAAATGATGACGGTCAATTCAAAGGTCACTGAATAAACTTAGTGTGAATTAAATCACAAATCATTATTTAATTTTTTGTAGAATTTTAAATTTTTTTTGTCGCAAATAACATAAATTACAAAAAATACAAAAACTACAAAAAATACAAAAATTACACATATGACAAAAAATACAAAAATTACAAAAATGTCAAAAATTACAAAAATTACAAAAATGACAAAAAATACAAAAACTACAAAAATCACAAAAAAAACAAAAATTACAAAAATAAAAAATTAAACAAAAATTACAAAAAAACAAAAATGACAAAAATGACAAAAGTGACAAAAATGACAAAAATGACAAAAATGACAAAAATGACAAAAATGACAAAAATGACAAAAATGACAAAAATGACAAAAATGACAAAAATGACAAAAATGACAAAAATGACAAAAATGACAAAAATGACAAAAATGACAAAAATGACAAAAATGACAAAAATGACAAAAATGACAAAAATGACAAAAATGACAAAAATGACAAAAATGACAAAAATGACAAAAATGACAAAAATGACAAAAATGACAAAAATGACAAAAATGACAAAAATGACAAAAATGACAAAAATGACAAAAATGACAAAAATGACAAAAATGACAAAAATGACAAAAATGACAAAAATGACAAAAATGACAAAAATGACAAAAATGACAAAAATGACAAAAATGACAAAAATGACAAAAATGACAAAAATGACAAAAATGACAAAAATGACAAAAATGACAAAAATGACAAAAATGACAAAAATGACAAAAATGACAAAAATGACAAAAATGACAAAAATGACAAAAATGACAAAAATGACAAAAATGACAAAAATGACAAAAATGACAAAAATGACAAAAATGACAAAAATGACAAAAATGACAAAAATGACAAAAATGACAAAAATGACAAAAATGACAAAAATGACAAAAATGACAAAAATGACAAAAATGACAAAAATGACAAAAATGACAAAAATGACAAAAATGACAAAAATGACAAAAATGACAAAAATGACAAAAATGACAAAAATGACAAAAATGACAAAAATGACAAAAATGACAAAAATGACAAAAATGACAAAAATGACAAAAATGACAAAAATGACAAAAATGACAAAAATGACAAAAATGACAAAAATGACAAAAATGACAAAAATGACAAAAATGACAAAAATGACAAAAATGACAAAAATGACAAAAATGACAAAAATGACAAAAATGACAAAAATGACAAAAATGACAAAAATGACAAAAATGACAAAAATGACAAAAATGACAAAAATGACAAAAATGACAAAAATGACAAAAATGACAAAAATGACAAAAATTACAAAAATTACAAAAATTACAAAAATGACAAAAATTACAAAAATGACAAAAATAATAAAAACTACAAAAATTACAAAAATTACAAAAATTAAAAAAATTACAAAAATATAAAAATTACAAAAATTACAAAAATGACAAAAATTACATAAATTACAAAAATGACTAAAATTACAAAAATTACAAAAATTACAAAAATTACAAAAATTACAAAAATTACAAAAATTACAAAAATTACAAAAATTACAAAAATTACAAAAATTACAAAAATTACAAAAATTACAAAAATAACAAAAATTACAAAAATTACAAAAATTACAAAAATTACAAAAATTACAAAAATTACAAAAATTACAAAAATTAAAAAAATTACAAAAATTACAAAAATTACAAAAATTACAAAAATTACAATAATTACAAAAATGACTAAAATAACAAAAATTACAAAAATTACAAAAATGACAAAAATTACAAAAATACAAAAATTACAAAAATTACAAAAATTACAAAAATGACAAAAATTACAAAAATTACAAAAATTACAACAATTACAAAAGTTACAAAAATTACAAAAATTACAAAAATTACAAAAATTACAAAAATTACAAAAATTACAAAAATTACAAAAATTACAAAAATTACAAAAATTACAAAAATTACAAAAATTACAAAAATTACAAAAATTACAAAAATTACAAAAATTACAAAAATTACAAAAATTACAAAAATTACAAAAATTACAAAAATGACAAAAATTACAAAAATTACAAAAATTACAAAAATTACAAAAATTACAAAAATTACAAAAATTACAAAAATTACAAAAATTACAAAAATTACAAAAATGACAAAAATTACAAAAATAACAAAAATTACAAAAATTACAAAAATTACAAAAATGACAAAAATGACAAAAATGACAAAAATGACAAAAATGACAAAAATTACAAAAATTACAAAAATTACAAAAATTACAAAAATTACAAAAATTACAAAAATTACAAAAATTACAAAAATTACAAAAATTACAAAAATTACAAAAATTACAAAAATTACAAAAATTACAAAAATTACAAAAATTACAAAAATTACAAAAATTACAAAAATTACAAAAATTACAAAAATTACAAAAATTACAAAAATGACAAAAATTACAAAAATAACAAAAATTACAAAAATTACAAAAATTACAAAAATGACAAAAATGACAAAAATGACAAAAATGACAAAAATGACAAAAATTACAAAAATTACAAAAATTACAAAAATTACAAAAATTACAAAAATTACAAAAATTACAAAAATTACAAAAATTACAAAAATTACAAAAATTACAAAAATTACAAAAATTACAAAAATTACAAAAATTACAAAAATTACAAAAATTACAAAAATTACAAAAATTACAAAAATTACAAAAATTACAAAAATTACAAAAATTAAAAAATTACAAAAATTACAAATATAACAAAAATGACAAAAATTACAAAGATTACAAAAATTACAAAAATTACTTAATATACAAAATATACAAAAATTATAAAAATTACAAAAATTACAAAAATTACAAAAATTACAAAAATTACAAAAATTACAAAAATTACAAAAATTACAAAAATTACAAAAATTACAAAAATTACAAAAATTACAAAAATTACAAAAATTGCAAAAAATTACAAAAGTTTCAAAAATAACAAATATTATAAAAAATACATAAATTACAAAAATGTTAAAAATTACAAAGTTACAAAAATTTCAAAAATTGCAAAAATTACAAAAATTACAATTATGATAAATAGACCAAATCGGCAGGATATTATGACTATCATTTATCATTAAAAATGACAGAGCTACCATAAAATGAACAAAATGACATCAGTGACGAAAATCTAAAATAACACAAAAATAATAGTTTTTGTTTTTAAGTGTTTTAAGAAAAAAACGTTTTTATTCACTTTTTTATCATTTTATTTTTCAATTTTGTAATTTTGTGATAAAGCTCACTTGGAAAGTCAGCTGCTTCCTGAGCCGATGCCCGTGAGTTTGAGCAAAGAGTCGAATTCAGTTATAACGAATAAGATTTTAATAATTATCTGAAAGTAATTTTAAGCCTCCTTCTTGGAATACCAGGAGGCACTGGAACAGAAAATTGCAACTTGTACTTAGTGAACCTTTCCTGTTTTTGCTTCTTAAAGGAGATCTGTCAGTTTTATTAAAATTTTATAAACAACTACTGACTGCTTTAATGTAACATGCAAAACAAAGGTTGGGCGAACTTAAACGGATGTGTTTATTGACGTTTGATAAGAGCTTACTGAACTGTTTAATAAACCTTAAACACGGTGTTTGATTAATACTTATTTGAATAACTTTCAGTGCTGTTCTGTGCAATAGAAATAAAGCGTTAATAATTAAAAAAGCCATTATAAAACCATTATAAAATTCCTCTGCCAGCCAGCTGGCATCATTTGTGTAACTTGAGAGGGGACCATCGAAGATCAAATCCGGCACTATATTTTTCCAATAGGTATCGAATAAATGTTTTTAGGGAATCAATTATCATCTTTGAAGTTGTTTTGTTTCCAAGCCATTATCAAAAGAGAGCTCACATCACAACAGTCCAAATATTGTGGAATTTGAGTTCCTTTTTCTAAGCGACATAACATAAAAACCCTTCCAAGAAAACACTGCAGAAAAAACCCGATCAAACAAAGCCTAAACATATTTTTGGCAACACCTTCATCGCCCAGCGTGAAACCTTTGAAGGCGGTGATGAATGAATGGCAAATCACATCGATATCCGGTCGTCGTCAGCTTCCAAATTTTTCCGATGATTCTTGGAAGATTTTTGCTCCATCCATATTTTTTCGGGTTTGGGGCGGATTGACTTACTTACAACAAGTTGTTGTTGCTGACGTGTATCAAAAAGGCATACAATTTTTTTTGCTCGCTGCTTTCTCCAAACATTACAATACCTCGAAATGCTGCAGGGTAGTGACAGCAGGAGGAAAAAAGTGAGGTTGTTTGGCCTTTTCAATCCGAACGGATGGACCGATGGATGAATGGGAAAATTTGTTACATTCACCCGGATTGGCGCGGGGCGGATTCTCCCTCAGCTTTGTTGCCCTTTTCGCCAGATTTATTCTTTTGTTGGTTTTTGATTGTCGATAAATGATAATTTGCTAGGTAAATACACTTCCAGGAACTCCGGGCAAATCATCAATCGGATGCAGATGAAGGGTGGTTGTTCTTTTTTTTTTTGTGGGAAATATTGATTGATTCTTTTTTCTTGTTCCAACCGGCATATGAAATCACCGGCATATGGGGAATTTGAATTCCCAATCAAACATTCTAATCGAGTTTCCTCTTCGATGATTGGTGGTTAGAGGGTTGATGATAACAAATATTGTTGGTAAAGGTCATGTTTGTTCTATCCTGGAGCGTTTTCCATATTCAACGAAAATTACTTCTCAATTGTTCGAGTTAGAAGACCTATTGTCATTCGAGGAAGAACCCTTATGAAGATTTTTTTTTTATATTTTACTTTACACATGGGAGTTGTACTGGCTACTTTCAGTCAGGGTTGATTTGAATTCTTTCTTCAGTTATTTATTTGTAAGTCAATTTAAAATTCTAAATAAAAATTGCGAGTGATGAAACTGTTTCGAATTTGACAGTTCTGGATCACCATTTGTGAGACTTCATTTAGTTCCTATTCCGTAAAAGAATTAAAAGTTGAAATGTTGTAATAGATCTAATTTGAATTTTTTTTTCACATTCAGAAATGATGAGTTTCGAATATGGAAAATGCATCTAGTTGAAGTTTCAAATGCAAAACCAAAATTTGAATAAGTTTTATTTTCTCAATTATGATCCAAACTGGATTTTAATTACAGAAAGCTAATTAAAAAATCCAAAATCTGATCACAGACAACGAGTTATTATATTTATAAGCAAGTTTGGATCCACAAAATCCATAATTATTCTTACCTAAATTTTATGAAAATCATGAAGAACACTTAACCACCTGTTTTTTTTATATCAAACACATAAAACTATTTTAAATCATATTTTAAGTTTCTAAAAATCGTTCGTGTTAATTTTGATGAAAGTAGCTCAAAAAACTTGAACACAAAATACGTTAAAATATTTCTAATGAATCGATTTTTGTTTAATCATGCAAATAACGTAAACAAAATCAAGCAACATCTGGACAACCTGGCGAGCAAAGTCATATCTTATTCATATTCAATCTTCAGGACTTAATTTTTATGAACAGATGAGTTTTTTTTAACTGTAGAAGAATTGTAAACTTTGAATAAGATTTCGAGGTTTTGGCTTTACTAAGTTCTGAGTCGAGATTATTACTCTTGGATAATTTTAATCGTTTATCAAAATTTGATTAAGAATTTGAATTTTGAGTTTAAAGAAGAACCTTTTAGCTAGGCTTTTTGGAACCTCATCAGGGGGTTTAATCCTTAAAATCCTCCCGTTCCCACGGCCAAGCGATACCGTATTTGTTCCTTATTGTGCCCATAGTTATGTTCATAATTTTGATCATGGTAGAGTTCATAATTTTGCATATTATGAATTGTTCAGTATGTTGTTGTTTTTTTTTCGAGCGTCTCACCCTGACGGAATACGACAGGAAGGAATACAAAAGATAAAAATACGTCAATAATTTTGATAAAGCATTTTATTGTCTTTTGATTTATAAAAAAAAACACAGATCCAACGTTCTAATTACTTAAATTATACAGAAATAACGTTAAAATATAAACGTATCACAAATTCAACCTTAATCTTAAATTTTTAAGAGATTTACTCCAGTTTACAAAATTTAAAAAAAAATCGTGAACTTTTTTACCGACCTTATTTTTTAATGTAGAATCGGGCGCTGATTCATAAAATGAATTAAAAAAAAAATTTAAGTAGAAAAGTTTTTGAGTTATGCTCCAAACATGAAATTTTGGAAAAATTAAAAATGCTACTTGAACTAAGATTGAAATATTTAGGACTGTATAACATTAATGTGAAATATTTTGTTTTCATATTGAAGGTGAATAAATTTGCTATCGATCACCAGAACTTTATTTTTACGAATCATCAAGATTATTTTTGATATTAGTGACTTTATAATACAAAAAAATACTAAAAAAAAACTTATTTTTTTAAGGGAAAATGGGGTTTGAGCGACAGTTTTAGACTCGAAGGTAAACTTTAAAAAAAACCTTATTTTCTACTGACCTCAAATGTGAATTCAAAACGAAGGTTTCAAGTGGTTGTTTATCATAATCGGTTGAAAATGGAAGAAGTTATGGTTACTTTACCATAACAGTAATTTTTGCATTTTTGAATAACTTAACGAACAGCGGTGTACTTATCATACTAAAGGAAGAATTAAGCATGGAAATCTCACTCGCTCCAAGTCAAAATTTATTATTAGCTTACCAGAAGGTCTATTACCGACTCTCTTTTATTACTACTGTTCGCTTGATTGACTATCATTCAATGAATATTGTACTCGTTACACATGTGAGAAGAACAATTCAATTAAATTTTGTGACACAATTGCGTATAATTTTAAGATCAGGAATGCCTCATCATAGTGTGAGAAACATTTAAATAATCACAATCATAATATGCCTACGAGTTGTACATTAATGCTTAATACTATTTTTTACCTTACAAGCCTAGTTACGCCGCTGCTCCGTTGTTGAGTGCACAGGACCCCGGCGTACTTCCTTTAGACATAATCCTTTCTGTCTTCTTCAAGTCGCATGCAGATCAGCTGACTCGTAAGCCCAAAACACTGGGTTCAATTCCCTTCGAAACTAGTGTGAAGAAGGACGAGGAAAACCAGAGTTGCAACAACCGTATCGCCAGGTTGTGTTGGTGAGCCCCAGTTTCGGATCAGCTGATTTTCGTTTCAAACACCAGGTTCAATCCTCCACTGAAAATCGAAAATACCCAAACTTGAGAACTGCCACCCGCCAAACCTTAGTTCAAGATTGACAACTTAAGTTTGTGAAAAAATCACAGCTTGCCAATAAGCCAAACTTGTCCTTCAAGCGAAGAACTGTTTTTTTGGGGGGTTTTTGGTTGTAAGCGCATCTGATTCTGTTACCTCCATCGTGGCAGATTTAGGTTTGGGGGGTAAGTTCAAAGCGGAGAACTGTTTTTTTTTTGGGGGATAACTTTTATTCCCGCTTCATTCGCAGAAAATCTCACATATACGATGATGTAGCTGCCTCTCTCAACAACTCTCCGGTGGTCGAGCGGTTAGCATCCTGAGATGGTAATCGCAAAGCCATTGCAGGTATGGGTGTGATTCCTGTACCTGGCGATATTTTTTTTATTTTGATTTCCATTTTATTGCGGTATCAGATTTTGGGGGATGAGTTCTCCTTTAAGAGCTTAACTTTGTGCTATGCCACCAATAGCCAAACCTGTAGGGAGGGAGTTTCATTCGGGTTGGCGGGGAAAGTTCTCAAGTTTGGGTATTTTCGAGGTTCAGTGTCCTTGAGCTTGGTGCAAGGATGGAAGAACCAAAACAAAATCGCGATGACGATATTCAAACAATATGTTGATGAACTGCTCTCTGCTCCCGTTTTCTTCACCAACACTGCTCCCTGTCGATCTGCTCAATGCTCCTTTTGACAACCCGTCACACACAAACACTATTCTTTTACTCGACGATCACTACCACTAGTCTTCAGCAAATGATGTGATCTCTCCCAGCTTCGGGAATGAGAGACGTCCGCATGCTATCTTCGGTTGGTCGGTTATGCATGCGCTCGACACAGGTTCTCCAACACGAGTGGACTTTACAATCACTGACTCACTTTCGCTACCTCACCATGTGCTTCCTCGAGTCGATCATAGCATCCTCAGATCCTCGGGTGTATTAGGCATGGATTGCTCTGGTTGGATTATCCTTCATCAACTGCGACTAGCCTGTACAAAAGCCCTGAAGGCAAAGCATTGGTTGTAGTGCTAAGCTATACTCTACTACCTATATGAGATTCGATTTACCTCTGGGTTGAGGGCTTCTCCGTATGTTCCGTTTCTCTAAGCAGAGGCGCGGGAGTTTTCTTATTGGATTTTGGTTGCTGTGCCTGTGAGTGGGGTGCTGGTTAAACTCAGTTTCCTTCTGATTTATTTGAGCTTACCTTGATATTTTGTCGTGTGTCGATCTATGACTTCGCATGCAGTCCTTACTCATGCAGATTCCGCGATGTGGCGGAATTGTTGAATACAATTCTGTTCCCTAATGGTCCGCTCCTATCCTGCCTCACTGTCGTTCACATGCATTAACGATCGAGTGTCTGGTCACCACACAAACGTGTATCGGTAGAGGAACGCGGGGATGATTCTGTGATTTAAAATGCATTTAGGCTATTTGTACTATAGGCGTCTACGCAGTACCTGTAGTGTTACCTTTATACTGAGGTTCTACTGGTCTGGCCAAAGGTTCTATAAAACTACGTTGCATGTATGGTTACTCACGTGTTCCCTATAAGGAATGTGTGGATGAGTTCATGTACCTGGGATTGAAAGTTGTTTAGAAACCTTTTGACGTACTTTAATGCTTGTTGGGCATTACCTTTTATCATGAACCGTTTCGGCTCTCACTAACGTTCCTTAAGGTCGATCCGTTTGGGTTTTCGACAACTCTCGAGGCGTGATCCGGGTGAGGGAATTATCTTATCGTTGAATGTTCCTAGGGAAACGAATTATCTGAGTAATTTTGTCGATACTCCCCCTCATTTCATATAACCTTTTATCATGCGTCAACTTTCTACCTCGGGGATGTTGTTTAAGGATTTGGAGCAGAACAAGCATGAAATTCACTTTCTTTCGACCTTCTGTCGTAGAAGACGTCGTTTTGCTTGGGACACTAAAATTGAATGACTCAGCGGAAGTTGTCTTTCCAGCTTTTGACAGTGTATTGACTGATGTCGTTCGCTATTCGAGCAGATCGGTTTGTAGTGGATAGCAGTTGACATTATTTATTTACATAGTATTCCGTCTCACGACATAACTTGACGAACATAATTCCTAAAATTCACTCGGTTCATAGCAACCGTTCTCCAATTTCTCGGGCACCCCACGTTCGCCAGATCACGCTCCACTTGGTCTAACCACCTCGCTCGTTGCGCCCCCGCTCGTCTTGTTCCTACCGGATTCGTAGCGAACACCTGTTTTGCAGGACAGTCGTCCGGCATTCTCGCAACATGTCCAGCCCAGCGTATCCGGCCAGCTTTCACCACCTTCTGGATACTGGGTTCGCCGTAGAGTCGCGCGAGCTCGTGGTTCATCCTTCGCCTCCACACTCCGTTCTCCTGTACGCCGCCAAAGATGGTTCTTAACACTCGTCGCTCGAATACTCCGAGTGTACGCAGGTCCTCCTCGAGCAATATCCATGTCTCGTGCCCGTAGAGAACAACCGGTCTAATAAGCGTCATATACAGGTTACACTTCGTACGAGGGCAAAGTCTTCTCGACCGCAGTTGCTTGTGGAGTCCATAGTAGGCACGACTTCCGCTGATAATTCGCCTCCGGATCTCACGGCTGGTGTCATTGTCTGCGGTCACCAGTGAGCCGAGATAGACAAAGTCTTCGACTATCTCCAGCTCGTCGCCGTCGATCATGACCTTGTTATTACTGGACAAGCGGGTTCGGTCGGTCTCGGATCCGCAGGCCAGCATGTACTTCGTCTTGGACGTATTAATCATCAACCCAATCCTTCCTGCTTCGCGTTTCAGTTTGCGGTAGATCTCCTCCACCGCCGCAGATGATCTGCCGACTATATCAATGTCATCGGCAAAGCAGATAAGTTGACTGGATCTGTTGAAAATCGTGCCCCGCATTTCGCCCACCGCTCGTCGAATAACACCTTCTAGCGCCACGTTGAACATCATGCAGGATAGACCATCACCTTGTCGAAGCCCCCTGCGCGATTCGAATGAACTCGACAATTCACCCGAAATCCGCACACAGCACTGCGTTCCATCCATCGTCGCCTTGATCAGTCTGATTAGCTTCCCGGAAAAGCCGTTCTCGTCCATGATTTTCCATAGCTCGTTACGGTCGATCGTGTCGTATGCGGCTTTGAAGTCGATGAATAGATGATGCGTAGGGACTTGGTGTTCACGGCATTTTTGGAGGATTTGCCGTTGACATAACTACAGTGAATATCTGATTTTGTTGACACTAAGCTCGTTCATGGAGTTTTATTCATTTCTTTGATACTTGAATATGAATAAATTATTAACGGTAATAGGTCACATGCCAAGTTTCAGAACGATCTGACTTTGAGGAGGAGTTGCTTGAGTCTCAAACGTGAATAGGATTTTAAGGTATTTTGCTCGGGAGGAATAACAAATAACGGTTTTTCATAAAAAACTTTTTTTAGAAGCCGATTGCTGTTTATGATTAATTTTATTGAAGCCTAATTTGGGACAAATATTTCACTGCAAAACTACAGAACGATTGAAATTGAAACAAAAAAGTTATTGCGGTACAAAAATTGTATTTTAGCGAAAAATTCTCGTATAATAATGCGTAAAAAGTACCCATTGTGTGTTAGACGACAATTTCCGGTAGAAATACAATTTTCGAACAGCAATAACTTTTTTGTTTTAAGTCCAACCGGGTTGCATTATTCAGGTGAAGAAGAAAATTATTCAAAAACAGCAATCGGTCAGTGAAGAAAAATGTAAATAATGAAAAACCAGTATTTGTTATTCCTTCCGAGCAAAATTTCTTAAAATACTATTCAAGCAACCCCTTCTCAAGGTCAGATTGTTCTGAAATTTGGTATGTGACCTTTTGGTAAGCTAATAAAAAATTTTGACTTGAAGCGAGTGAGATTTACGATGGTTATTTTTTCCTATACTATGATATGTACACCATGGTTCGTTAAATTATTAAAAAATGCTAAAATTACTGTTGTGGTACAGTAACCATAACTTCTTAGATTTTCAAACGATTTAGATGAATAACCACTTGAAATCTTTGTTTTTAATCAATATTCAAAGCCTATAGAAAATCATATTTTTTAAATGTTACCTTCGAGGCTAAAACTTCCGGTCACACAAAATTTTCTCTTAAAAAAATGCATTTTTTATATTTTTTTTTTATCTTAAAGTCACTAATATCAACAGTGCTGTTGACCATTGGCAAAAATAAAAAAACGGGACTCAGCCGAAAAAAGCTGGACATTTAAGAAACTCGTAAAAAATGCCTAATTGTTTAGCCAAGCTTAAACGTATATCATCAGCCAAAGTTATTCCTAGAAAGTAAACTAAGGTTTTGTATGCGCATTTATTTTGCTGTTTTTTTTTACATGACTTCTATTAAGCCCCTTTTTTTGGCCATAAGCCCGGTTTTTCCCACGGTTCACGCGTATTGATACGTCATTTGAGTGGAAAAAAAACGGCGAATTTGATACCGCTTAAAAAACTTTGTTTAATAACAAATATATATCAACTGTACAACATCTTAAATTGAAAGTTTGAATTCAATGATCAGCTTTTCCGAAGACCGTGTGTCATTTTTGCTTCTGAGAAAACAGTTATAGTAGTTTTCTTATAGTATATTTTTCCCAATTCGAGAAAAAAAGGAATTTTGACGACAGTTTCAGGCAATTTTAACCCAAATCAGATCTGGGATATTTCTGAAATCATAAACCCAAACGTTTTGCAGTATTCATCTAAGTTCTTAAATAAGTTGAAATTTTTAATATCAAATTCTAAAAAACTTTTTTCAGCAGTGTCGGAAATGCTATCTTTTAAAGTTTCTTCAAGTTGTACAATTTAATACATTTAATGAAAGGTATCTCTGAATCTAGAATATCTAGACGAAATCTGAATTCTTGATTAGATGAAGGATATCAAAAGGGTTCAAAATCAGTTTTTTTTTTCAAGTACGTTTGTTGGTTCATCAGTTATCAATGATCGATTATACTTAAATTGGTCAATTTCAAAATTTGCACACGCCTATAACTAAAACAAGAGTTAATAGAGAAAATCGGACAAAATGATTCGAATTTAGGACTCAACTTTAAAAAAAGGTACTTAGAAAAATTCAGCTAATTTTGAGAATAAAAAAGACGTTTTTGAATGATTTTCTAAAATTGCCTAAATTAATTGAAATTGAAGCTAAAGTTGTATTTTTTTGGCTGTGGAAGTCAATTTACTCTGTTTAAGTTTTTCAAGAAAAAAAGCGGGACATTTTGTGGAAATATGAAGCAAAATTCACGATTTTATTAAAATTTTGTAAACTAATGTAATTTTCCGCATTACGAAATGTTCAGATTGTTATTGTTTTTCATTTTTCCGTAAATTTCAGCCTGACGAATGATTTTTTCCTAGGGATATTGAGCCTGACAAGTCAATTGCAAGAGAATCCAAAATTTTAATCAAAACATGATTTGATTTTGAAAGAAAACAATATTTGGAACACATTAGATAAAAACATGTACCTTATTTTGTCACAGAATGTTACGGTCTTTTGATAGATTAAAAACTCGGTTCAAACGGTCTGATTACTAAAATTATGATAAAAATATTGGTAAAAAATGATATATCACAAATTTATTTTAGATTAAGATCTTCTATTTTTTAAGAGGGACTTTTTGATCATAAACAATTTTTATTAATTTGAAAATACAATAAATCGCTCAGGTTTTTAAAACGTTCTTCGAAAAGGACAATAAATTGTCTGCTTAGTTGAGGTTCATTTTGTTATATAAACAGGCTTTTGAAAGTAGAAGATAACGTCACAAACAGATAGAACCACAAGGCATGGCACTTTTTTAAAATCTACTTACATAAAATGATTTTTGAAATATTATAATGAGCAATTTCGAGGAAAATTCAGCAGCAATTTCGAGGAAAATTCATGGTCGTCTCAACAACAGTTTGTTTACAATTTTTTTTTCCTTTTTCATCTTGTTTTGAATGTTTCGTTGCGTGAAGACGACAAGCCATAAAATAATATTTTGATGATATGAATTACCCAGCAACATGTAAACGTACTTTTCGGAGCATTCTTGTTTAAAAGATTGCTTTCCTCTCAGCTAAAGTGGTTATTATAATGGAAGCTGCTGAGATTGCTCGTTCAGTCCTTAAAAATAAAAGAAACCAGGATCCTGAAACAATGACACGAGCAGCATCGTCACTATCGTAACTCATCTCGTTCGCGACTTGCAGAATGTTCGGTGGCTCCCCACATCAACTGAAGTTGAGAAGGTGTTTTTTTTTCGTTGACAAAAAAAAACTAATCTAAAATCAGAAGAAAAAAAACAACAACAGAAGCAACAAACCCCAGCGAGATCTGTTTTACTTTCACCGTCGATAGAACTCTGTCACCCGTAAAACTGCGTGGCACGTTTTATTCGGCAGTATAAACTTTACGACCTTTTGGGCTTTCAGGTTGAACTGTGTGGCGTGGTTCAGCAACTCTCCGCTGGGTGGCGTAGCCGACAGAAAGAAGGGTCTGGAAATGCGTTCCCCCACCTTTTTAGAGATGCTCGCTTTTCGAGTGGCGGTTCACGCCTCGTTGTGAACTGCGCGATATGCGGGTGTTTTCAAGTATCTCTTCCAACCTACCTACTTTCACCGAATTCATTCACACTCAATGGAGCGAACATATACCAACCAACTAGAGTTAGATGACTTGCACAACAGAATCGACAACTGACTCCCACACCGTAAGTAGTTACTCAGCGAGGGAAAACCTTCCGTTTCCTTTTACGATCCTCTTTGCAATTGAGCGATGGAAAAGAGTCATTTTCGTTAAATTCTACTAGCTCGTAAAAGTTTTGTAAAATATTTTCCGGATCTTGTGCGTTACGACGACAGACACTTAGACGCTCAGGCACATACCTATTCTGTGCATAGCTTTTATTTTAAGGAATGTTTCTGTGGATTTTTGATAGGCACTGCCATGTTGATGGATTCCTTTTATAGCCATTGAACCGGGATTGGTAGTTTTTGAAAGACCTGTAATGGGCGTGTTAAGGTGATTTTGATTCTAGCGACTGATTCATTTTATGGTTATAAGGTAAATATTTTCTTTATCAAAACCCATACGTTGTCACTTAGATACATCATACTTGCATGCATGAGGTGTTTGATGCAAAATTTGGAGACCACAGTACATGTTTTGTTTAAAATTTTATAAAATTAATCCTAAGTAATTATCATCTTATATTAGCATGATCTGGGTCGCAATTTAAAAATAGAAATAAGGCGGTGCCAAACACCGAAATTGGCTGGATATCCAAATACGGCAAACACATCATTTCTCATCATAACTGACAACCCGTGCAGGATATGAGAAGGCAATGCAAATCTTGCCGTGCTTAAAAATGTCCAAACTTGATTCCAACTACCGTAAGATGAAATGATGGGAATAGAAATAGACCAAGAAAAATGATTATGATCACATGGGAGAACTATTCCCTTCTTTCCAATAGACATCGACACTCAACCAGTATATATATAAGCCAGGTTGGTCTCCTGTAGTAGAATGTTAATACATGGGCCCCGGAGAGGCGCAAGATGTGGGTTCAAGTCTCACCGGGAGACAAGGCGAATTTTTTTCGTATGTTTTTCAACATCGATTTTCTCTTATCTAGTCCCTGAAATTTCATCTAAGTTGGATTCATTTCTCTACAAAAAAAAAAAAGTTTCGCTGACTGAATGTTTGAGTCAAGACCCATCTCTGGGTCGCAATTTAAAAATATATTAGCAAAATGGTTATGTCATTTCGATATTTTAAGCTAGTTTTTAATTTTTTTTACACTCATTAAAAAAAAATGTAAAAACCGAGGACGAGGTGTTAAAATTTAAATATTTTTAGAGGCCGTGAATATTTTACCCAGTATGACTACAAATTTAATAATGGTTTCATTACACTGAAGCTTGCTTCATTTAGAACTAGAACAGACTTTTGCTCATATTGTGGCGCTCCTGGTGGACGAATTATGATGTTCTTGACACCAACGTGTTGGGAATTTTGTCAGCTTTACGTTTGTATTTTTGGCTATCCGCTAATCGACTATACTTTGCAAACAAAATTGTGCATAATTTTTTTGAAAATCCATTGTGGTCTGAATCTAGGCTAGCTTAACAGCTGAAATTTCCCAAAAATATCGTATGATGCGTTATCAAACGGTATAAGGAAACATTGACGACAATTTAGAAGCCTCAGGTTAATCGTCGGAGTGGAACTGTCAACCGGAAACTGCATGGAAGACAATTGAGAGAAATTATAATTTGTCGGATTGTGATTTGGCCAGAAAATTTGCATCGAGCCTGCAAACAGCCAAATCAAACCATAAAACAGAATAGTGTAGCCAAAATCCGTTCTCGGAAGCTATAAGACCAGGTGCTGACCAAGTTGGTCAAGGCTGACTTCGGGCAAATCCCAGGTCAAAAATATTACTTGCAAACGGCTCGTGGGAATGTTCCAGCCAAATTTAAATTTGTTATTGCCGACAAATCTGAACGAAAAATATATGATATGGGGCATTTGCAGCTGTGGCAAAAAAAAACGAAAGTTTTCGTTACAAATAAGACAAAATGTCAGAATTTAACCAAAAAGAGTGTCTCCAATAACGAACTTTTCCGATCATTCGATTCCATGAACATCCCGTAATGTTTTGGCCAGATTTGACAAGCTGTCATTACAGCAAAGACGTTCAAGAATGGTATGCAAAGAAAGGGGTCCAGTTTGTTCCAAAATACTTTAACCCAACCAACTGACCCCAGTTCCGCCCTACTGAGAAATACTGGGCAATTTTTAAGAGGAAACTCAAGGCAAAGGGAAAGGTTGTCAAAAACATCAATCAGATGGAGACCTGGTGGAGTGCGATAGCTAAAACTATCGACGAAGAAGGTGTACGCTGCCTAATGAGCAGCGAAATCGAGAATTTTACAGGAAAAAATCGAGAATTCCTTCAAAACCATGAAATGCTTTTTTCATTATTCTTAGAAATTACAGAAAACGGTACATTTGTATAAAAAAATCTTGAATTGAATAATAAATAAATGAAATACAGGCAATTTTTTTTGTTCCAATTTGAAGCTAGCTTTATATTAACACAACTCACTTTTGAAATAATTTTTTTTTCGAATAATCACCAGCTTCTATTTAATTGAATATTTTTGTAGTTCAGAAACCTATCTGAGGTATGATGCAACAATACAAATTAAAATAAGGCCTTGTTAACCTCTTTTTCACAAACTGGAATATAATTATTTTACATCACAAAGTGGTCGACATTAAATTTTCTTCCATTCCAACATTTCTTTTCAAGATCATAATTTTAGTATTTTTTAAATAATTTTCAATGCAGCAAATTTATGACTATTTGGAAAATTTATTTTGACCAATCTTTAAAAATCTGAGATTGGTGTTTTTATGCCGTTAAGCCTTTCTGACGTTACAAATTAATCGAAAACTATAAATTTGACACTAGGTATACAATAAAATAGAATCAAATTTTATGTCAAATAGCCCCTTTCTCGAGGTTAGGTTAAATACGCATTTTTTTTTGTTTCGATTATAGTCGTTTTACCACCTTTTTGGCATTCGCGACTTTATATCATCGTTGCAGTTGGCAGACAGTTATTGAAAAACTTATCCGGTACAACTGTGTTTGATGTTTACTTTTGGGCTTGAACTCGCGGACATCGGCTTTCGAGCCCAATACGCATGTTTTCGAGTAATTAAAACGAAACTTATATTTTTTCTGACAAAGTCAATGTGTGATTCCATCAACCTTAAAGCTTTTGGTGCAAAATCCTTTGGATTATCAGAGATCATTCATTTTTAAAGATCAAATGAAAACGAACTGTGGTTCTGGAACTTAGCAGTTTTTCGGAAAAGCGACTACGTCCAAGAAATTCTATTTTTCGCAAATTTTTTTTCAAGATAACATGACGTTTTATGCATTTTAAAGTCTTTTGGCTCCAAAATTGAAATTCCAATTTTTCCAATTTCCTTTGCCGCCGTTTATGTGATTTTAAAAATTTTAATGTCGATTTTTTATTGAAAGTTGTTTTTCGAGTAAACACAAGATTTAGATGTTTTATGCATTTTTAAGTCATTTGGCATCAAAATCAAAATATTTTTTTTTCCGATTTGGCACAGGTAGTCGTTTTGAGCCTTCAAAATGTTTATGGTCGGTATGTGAAATTCGACATGACCAAATTGGTGGCAACCCAGAGTTTCAGGGCTTAGAAAAATGGTTATTAGTTATTTATGGTTCGGTTTTCCTATTCAGACAAAAAATATTTTTTGGTGAGTTTATAATTTTATTTGTATTAATGTTCCGAAGCTAAAACTGATGGCAAATATTTCGAAAAACTGACAGCTCACTCCATTTTTTTGCACGGTCATAAATCAAACGAATCTTCAGAAAACTCCTGCAAAACTACACATTTCAAGGAATGCGTCAATGTAAGATTCATATAAGTTTTCGAAAATTTGTAGCATCTTTTTAAAATTCCAAACAATTGATAAAACGCACAAGCAGCATTCCATAGAAGGTTCTTGAGTTGGAAACTTGAGAGAAAATAGCAAGAGCAAGTAATAATCCAAATGCACGGTAGTTAAGCCACACTGGGTCCCTCAAATGATTAATTTACTCAACTGCCAGCAGGTTAGGTGAAACGGTTTCTGCTTGCGCGTTTTGATAGTTTTCCTTGCTTTTAATAAACACATGTAACAATATTTAAAAAAAATACAACAAATTATTTACTATAAGATTTTTCAAATTCTGAAGATTAAAAGCGTATTATTTTTATTCTTTGTTTAAAAGAGCAAAGAGCGAAGGGATACGGAAATGAATGGAAACTAATTCAAAATCTATACAGTTTTTTCAAAGATTTCTACAATTTCATGAAAGACTGGCTTTTACACATTTTTTATTTCTGATTTTATGACTACGACATTCTCACCCTCCGAAGTTCATACTTCTGACGTTTTAATTTAGACGATCCTTTAGAATTTTTGACTTTACAGCTTTCTTAAATTCTGACTTTCTTTCTACCGGACTTTCTGACGTTCGGAATTAAAACATTCGGAATTGATTCTTTCTTTCTTACTTTCTGACTTTCTGATTTCATGATTCTTTAAAGTTCTCCATATCGGATTTCCTCGTCTACATTTGAAATTTCTGACCATCTTAATCCCTGGTTTTCTTAATTTCTGGCTTTTTGAATTTCTGACTTTTTGAATTTTAGACTCTCTGACTTTTTAGTTTTTTAAACTACCTCATTTCAAGATTTTCAAACTTTAACAATTCATGGCTTTTTTTTCTGACTTTCTCACTTCATGATTTTGTTTATGTCTGGCTTTTTTACTTGCTGTTTTTTCAGATTTCCTGCCCGTTTGTTTAAGATTTTTTTGCGTTTGCGTTTTGGTTTTGTTTTTGACTTCCCAACTTATTAAATTTCCTTCTTTCTGACTTTCTGAATTTCGATTTTTCTAGCTTTCTGACTTACAAATTAAAACTCTTTGACTTTCTGACTTTCAGACTCAATGACTTCCTAGCTTTTGCTGACTTTTTTCCTTCTGGTTTTTTTTTGTTTTTGATTTTCTTTCGAATTTACTGAATTTTCTGACTTTGAAAATTGAAAAGGGTGAAAGTCATAATATCAGGTAATCATATTATGACTTTCACCCTTTCTTACTATATTGTTATCTAACTTCCAAAATTTCAAACATTCTGACTCTATGATCTTTCTGTCTTACTGATTTGACTTTCTGACCTCCAGTGTTTTTGAGCTTTTGACTTTTTTTTAATGAATTTTGTATTATTAATTTCTGCCTTTTTTACTTTTTAAAGAGATTTTAAAAGGTTTTAACCCTCATCCGTCCCAGACATTTTTACCCGTAACATTTCCTGGATTGTCCATTCGACACTCCCGACTTAAACCAATGTAATTACCAATAATAACCAATACACCAATGTGTTACGATTAAAAAACAAATTTAAAGTTTTAAAAGTACTTCTTGATTCAAATTGTTAAAATCCCAAATTTGCCTTAATATTGCCCAGATATTGGGTTGTACACTTTTACAGCAGATTCCCGGATTTTGCAAGGTTTTTAGATGTAAATGCCTGGATTTGCCCTGCCTAGATTAGTGCGGCAAATATCTAGAAACCTTAGGTTTGAATCATTCTCGATTTACCGGTTTAAATTTTATTTATAAATCAAAATATGTGGCCTGTGATTGGATTGTGGAATCTGTATTGAGTTTATTATTCTTGATTATTAGTTCGGTTCATCGTTGGGACAAAATCCAAATTCAAATTTCGGTTTTGCATTTAAAACAGAAATAAGATTCACTTTCATGTTCCAAACTCATCTTTCCGGATATTAAAAACAAATATTAAAAATTACAAGCATTTTAAAGATTTGGATATGAAATTTTAACTCCTCATCTTGTGACTTTAAAAATTTAAAACAATTAACAATGGTGATTCAGAACTGAAATATCAGAGCTTTATCATTCGGCATTGTCATATAGATTTATTAGTTGAATTGCGAATAAACAATTCAAGAAATTATTGTAAAAATCATATACAAAATCAATGATTCAAGATTCAAATGAGAGATTTCTGGTGAAGGATTCTATTATAACATGCCCTTTTAGATTCAAAGTTGTTCGGAATTTTTGTTTAGAATTTTAAATTCAGAAATCGATTTCAAATAAGGAATTTAGAAATTAGCAGATTCAAAATGCAGAATTCAAATTGGGAATTCAAATTCAAAATTATCAAAAAAAACCCGATTTAATACACTTAACAGTGGATTGTAGCCTTTCTTACAGTCTATAAATTATATTTGGATACACATGACACAAAGTAATAAATTAATGGTAGATTTAGAAATTCTGAGTAATGATTTGAGTATTTCGAACGTAGTAAATCGTAAATGAATTTAAGAAATTTAGATTCAAAATTTTTTATAGGACAAACGTATTTTTAAATAATTATATCTTTCACTTAAATAATCACATAATTGTAAACTAATTGTAAATTTTTGAATGATTGAATTCTGGAATATCTTGTATTATCCCGTTTCTATGACATTATGATCTTATATCTATGAAATAGAAGAGCTCTAAAAATGAAGAGTATAATTTTATAAAAAAGATGCCTAACCATGTGTTTCAAATAATTCAACCTCTCAAGTAAAGGAAGCGAATAAGTTATAAAAAAAGCAGATTAACAACTGCTAGACTAAAATATGATGAATCAACGTAGTTTACAATAATCGATTGAATTAACTATAGATATTTAACATTTTGACAACTTTGAAATGTCAATATTTTCAATTCTGTCATTTTGTCAATTATGTCTATTTTATCATTTTTGTCAATTTTGTCAGTTCTGATAATTTTGTCAATTTTGTCGATTTCGTCAATTTTGTCAATTTTATAATTTTGTAAATTTTATAAATTTTGTAAATTTTGTAAATTTGTAAATTTTGTAAATTTTGTAAATTTTGTAAATTTTGTAAATTTTGTAAATTTTGTAAATTTTGTAAATTTTGTAAATTTTGTAAATTTTGTAAATTTTGTAAATTTTGTAAATTTTGTAAATTTTGTCAATTTTGTAAATTTTGTCAATTTTGTAAATTTTGTCAATTTTGTAAATTTTGTCAATTTTGTCAATTTTGTCTATTTGGATAGTTTTGTCAATTTTGTGAATTTAGTCAATTTAGGCTATTTTGTCAATTAAGCCTAGGTAGCCAATTTAGCAAATTAAGTAAACTTAGTCAGTTTAGTCAATTTTGTCAATTGTCTAAATTTGGACAATTTTGCATTTTTTTCAAATTCGCATATTGGTCAACATAGATTATTTTTTTCATTTTTTGTCGTATAGTTAATTTATTCAAGTTTGTCAACTGCTTCCAATTTTGTAAATTTTGAAAATTTGGTCGAAATGGTCGATTTGGACTTTTTTCAATTTAGTTATTTTTGTCAATTTTGTCTATTTTATAAACTTTTTCATTTTTCTCATTTTTAATCGATTTTGTCAGTATTAAACTTTATAAGAAATACTGTCAAATGAAAGTTATAAATTTATAGACAAATAGATTAATAATTGTAATGGTGATGAAATTATCCAATTTAATTGAAAAAAGATTATATGTCAGTTAATTCATAGGCAAAGAAAATTTGGAACAGCAAGTGGAATTGAATGATAAAAAAACTTGTACTTGTATTTTTTTTCCAATAAGATTATATTTTCCCTACCCAGCATGAGGGCAGTAGTGGTATCAATTTTTCAAAAGGGCGTGCGGCCAAATGTTAACAAATCGTATTGTCAGCTGGGTGAAAAAGTACCGTTTAAAGACCTACATTTTAAACCTAATTACTTTCAACGCGATTTTCTCGAAACTGCTTTCGCCCTTTACAAAAATGAATCAACAAAGAAATCAAAGTTTTAAGCATACCTGTCAGGTGCATTCAACCCCCTGGCAACTTGACGTTTCCCATACAAATCGCGTGTGCCAGTTTTTCTGGTTCTCTGGTTCTGTCAAATCGAAAATCAAGCGACTTAACATGTCGGAAGGGCGCATATGGAAATATGGTTTCTTTTAATCGATTCAACAAATGAAAAAAATGTTGAGAATTGAAAATTAGCTCAGTTATACGTAGAGTGAATTTGTTTTCAGAAGTTCAGTCGAAGCAAACGGCACATAGACGTAAATCTGTGTGTCCTTTATAAGGTTTAAAACTTCTGGACTGATCAAAATAATTCACTAATATACGGCAGATTTTTGGGAAAAGAACCCCTTCCACCGAAACTATTGTTGACGATCGTACACAATAAATGTAAAACAAAACATTACCACAACCATCATCGAGTGATTTTCATAAACTGCGATACATATGAAAATTTTAGTATAACAAATCTTTCAAATTATAGCAGAAAATGCCTCGGTTTATGGAAAACTGTTCCTATACAATAAATAAATAAGTAGAATATTGAATGAGAGTAATAATTTCGGTTGAAACTTTTTTTCATTCATTCGAATTTTATGATTCGCACCACATTTGATGATGTGCCCTTTCCATACGCATGGTTCGAAAAGTATGTAAACAAACGGTACACATGCGACATCTGCGAATTTTAATCAGGCACACGAAACTCGCCAGAACTGTCAAGTTGCCAGGGGGTTGGGTGCATTCTTACTGGTATACATTTAAGGGGCAATTGGGTTGAGCTAGTTACCAAAAATTTTTATGTTTGGCTTGTAAAAAAGTGATCCGTGATTCAAACAGCTATTTCACTGTTATCGAGCGCACACATAATATATGAATGCATTTTGATGATTATTGATTTACATTTTACATTTTCGTCATTTTTGTCAATTTTGATTTTTTTTCAATTTTGTATTTTTTTGCCAATTTTGTTTAATAAACTTTTTCAATTTTCTGTTTCATCAATATTGACAATATACTTTATCAATTTTGTTTACTTAACACAGACACAGATTTTTCTGTTTCATCAATTTGACCTACAAGTTCTGCCAATTTGATCATTTTTTTCAATTATCTCAATTTTTTCAATTATGCCAATTTTTCAATTTTGTCAACTTTGTCGATTTATTTCAATTTTGTCAATGAGGTCAAATTGATGAAACAGAAAAAAAAACTGTCCAAATTGACCATTTTGGCCACATTGACAAAATTGACAAAATTGAATAAACAAAATTGACAAAATTGATAAAAAATACTGTCAATAATAAATAACGAAATTGTAAATCAATAATCATCAAAATGTATTAAAATATTATGCGTGCGCTCGATAACAGTGAATTGCTGTGAATTGCGGATCACTTTTTTACAAGCCAAACATAAAATTTCTTAATTACTAGCTCAACCCAATTGCCCTTTAAATGTATACTAGTAATAACGCCCCTGACAAGTATGCTAAGAAATTTGATTTCTATATTAATTCATTTTAGTAAAGGGCTAAAGCTGTTTCAAGAAAATCGCGTTGAAAGTAATTAGGTTTAAAATGTAGGTCTTTAAACGGTACTTTTTCACCCAGCTGACAATTCGATTTGTTAACATTAGGCCGCACGGCCATTTTGAAAAAATTTATACCACTGCTGCTCTCATGCTGGGTAGGGAAAATAGAATCTTATTGGAAAAAATTATGTGATACTGGGATCAACTCATCAAGCAGTAGCAGGTGCTGTAAACGCCATGATTTATGCAACAACAGTACGCAGCTTTTTGGCTTGCCTGCAGTTCATGTTGAAAAAAAAAACACCATTTAAATATTATCTTAACCGAAGATTACCATCTGTTAAAAGGGTTTATCTACTTTATAACAGATTTTTTAGATATTCCCATAGTTTAACTACAAATTAGATTAAACTTTAGAAGTTTTCATAAAAATGAGATCAATTCAGAGTTTTCATAAAAATGAGAACAATTCAGAGTTTTAAAAAAATTAAAACGGTCTCTCGAAAATCATGACAAATCTTGATATATCAGGATACTTGGCACCTCTAAGCACAAGAGAAACAACAACAACAACTGAACAATTGTAATGCACGTCGGAGGTGCCAGGTGTCTTGATTTTTCAGAACTTGTCCTGACTTTCAAGAGGTTGTCCTGATTTTTCTAAAACTTTCGAATTGTCCTGATTTTGGAAAATTTGTTTTCAAAATGTACTGAATTGTCCTGGATGTCAAAAAAATCTCAAATCACCATGTACTGAGTTCAACTTGAATGCGGAAATCCAGGCGCAAGTTTTCTCTGAACTAGCACACAAGCTTGTACTTGGGTTTTGCTCGAACATGAACTCGAGCACATTTTTTGTACCCGAGTGCGCCCCGATGTTCGTACTTTGGTTCGCTTCGGGTTCGTACCGAGTAAGTGGCTGGCAGAACTGAGATTTAATGTGTCTGCCTGTGTATGCCTGGGTAGGTATTAAATGCGGTATGAATTATTTTCTTCAGTTAGTTTTTCTATCGTTTGTGCGAATGTTATTTAATTTCTCTGTTGTTTTTTGCGTTTTTTGAACATTTTTGGGAATGGGGTGGTAAAACCGATTCAAATATATGTGGTTGGTTTTTAAATTCTTGAAGAAATTTTTTTGTTCGTTGGCAAAAAAACGAAAAATTAATTGGTCGAAAATTTTTGTTTTTCAGAAACCGGTGGTTTGATGAAATATTTGCGAATTGCCGTTTCAACTCTCGCTACGCAAATCTTATAAAACAATGTTTACATTTATGAGGCATTAAAAATGAAAAATAAAATTGATGAATCATGAAAATTTAAAAAAATAATAGTATCTACTTGTAATCAAATTTAAAAAATTTCGGACTACAAAACATTATTTTTTAACCTCTTTTTGCATGTTGAAGGTGAATGAACTTGTTTCTGATCATCTAAACATCATTTTAGCGTTTGATTAACAGATGGTGTTGTTGATAATGATGAATTTATGAACGAAAAAAAACTATATAAATCGGATTTTATTTCATCGACGGAAATTTTATTGATGACTTTAGATTTGATAGTAACGTTCTTTTTTTTTTGTACAAAACTTGAATGTTGTTACAAAACAAAGATTTCAAGTGATTATTTATCATAATCGGTTAGAAAAGAAGTTATGGCCAAGGTTGCCGAAATCACAGAATAATCTATAATTTTAGAAAATTTTGAGCATATTTTCGTCACAGATCCTGTGTCATATTATACAATATTTTACAGATTTTAGAAATTTTGTATGCTCTTCCAAACAATTAAATATTTATATCCATATTTACTAAGGATTTCTGACTCAAATTCATGAAAATGTTATAAAGTTAACACTGTTTATTGAATACAATGATATGTATTGTAAAAATAAGAATATAGGACATGTTCTTCAGTGAAAATCGTATTTAGACATTAAAGATTCTTGTCACAGAATTTTGGAGTCAAATATCAGAACTACAGAACTTTGTGTTAAAACACAGAAATTTTTCCGGAAACCGTAGTTATGATTACTTTAAGATAATAGTAATATAAGCATTTTCAAATGATTTAGCAAACCATAGCGCAAAATAGAGTTACTAATCTTAGTACAGGAAGAATAAACATGGTAATGTAAAATTAATCATTGGCTTACCAGAAGGTCTTATCCTAGTCAAGCTAAATCCGACCATCAGAAGGCGTTGAGATTGAGCCTCAAGCGTGAATGAGATTAAGAAATATTTTGCTCGGGAGATGCACAATAAACCGATGTTTTATTAATAACTTTTTTCTTCACTAGCCGATTGATTTTTGTAAGTAATTTTCTCAAAGCCTAAATCAAGGCAAATATTTTACCCCAAGACAGCATCACGATTGGAATTGAAACAAAAAAGTTACCCAAGATGCTCAAGCGCTTACACTTTCTGCATTTGATTCCTTTTCCTGGCGTCTGAACATGGATGCGCACACACGGGTTCACACCCGGGTTCGAGCACGTGCTCGAACTTGCACCCTACACTTTGAGTGCGGTGAGTTTAAATGGGTGCGTGTTAAACTTGCGTCCAAAATTTGTGTGCAAGTAAGTGCAAAAACTTGCGTGCAAGTAAGTGCAAAAACTTGCGTGCACTTCGCACCCAAGTTGTACCGTGAAGATTTTTGAAAAGGGCACATTTTTTGCCACATTTGAAAAATTTGTCAGGTTTGTAAAATTTATCAAGTTTGTGAATGTTGTCATTTTTGTTTTTTTTTGTATTTCTTATCAATTTTGTCAACTATGCAAATTTGGTCCAATTTGTAATTTTTGACGATTTAACCAATTATGTCATTTTCGTAATTATAGACTATTTTGAAATTTTTTGTAAATTATGTCAGTTTTGTAAATTTGTTTAATTTTTCTCTATATTGATTCTATTTTGATTCTGTCAATTTTGCATATTTTGAAAACTTTTTCAGTTTTATGATTTATATTCATTTTATCTATCCAGTTTTGTCAATTTTGTAAATGTTATAAATTATGTCAATCCATTCAAAATTGGTCAATTTTTGTAAATTTTTCCCATATTTGCGAAATATGTCAGGCTTGTTAAAACTTGATTAAAGTTTGTGAATGTTATCTATTTGGTAATTTTTGTCAATTTTATCAATAATGTAAATTTGATACACTTTGTAATTTAAGAAAATTTAAACCATTGTCATTTTTGTAGTAATTGACTATTTTGACATTTTTGTCCATTATGTCGGTTTTGTAAATTTGTTTTGAAAATCGTCTAGCGCTGAATTGCATCTGAATTTTTGGATTTTAATCTGAATTCTGAAACTCACTATTGGACCCGATTTTTTTGAATTAAGTTTAAACTCAGAAATACTTGAAAGTCCAGGGAATTCAACATTTTGTTGATGCATTTTCTTTTGAACGCGAATTTACGCCTATTTAAAATGGGATTTTTTTATCCGGGTAGGGCCAATAGATAGCGTCGATTTTTTAAATAGGATTTGATTAGATGTTCCGAAGTTTCAAAAGCGTTTTTTTTTCGAGCTAACTGATGTTTCGCCCTTATTAAATGTTACGCTATGTTTGTTTACATTTGGTGCGTTCGCCCTTTTTCAAACTAACTACAAAATTATCTAACAGATTCACGCTTGCTTCGACGTATCGAAGCCAGCCATCGCTGCAGAAAAATGCGGTGTTTAACCCTAGACCCATCGGTTCGATATGACAAGTTCGGGGTGTTACCCCTTTATGAAATTCCATATTATAACTATATGGTCTGAAGCTTCGGCTTCAAAATTTTTGAGACCGGTTTGGCTATCACTGAACTGGTACAAAAGTAAAAATTTTAAAATTATAGGGTTTCGTACTCCTTCCTGCCGCTCGTTTCATCGTCATGAAGGTATCATGAGTGGGAGTGAAGTACGCCCATCGAGTATCGAATAGCGTGTAGCGAGGGCGCCCATCGTGTATATGACGTCATATACACGATAATCTTCATTTTAGTGATTGCTGGTTGTGGCTAGCAAGCCAAATTGACACGTTTTTGGAGTGATGATTTGATGATAATTACTATGAAAATTTAATTTTCAAACTATTTTGTTTTTTTTTCTTTCTTTTATACATTGAAGAGGGAAAAAAATCAAATTTTTTAAGACAAAAATCATTTTTATTGCACTTCCCAGTTTCGCAAAAACGTGTTGACAAAGTTTACAAAAAATCACACCAGCACACACAAATACACTGACATCGTCTGAACTCGTCGAGCTGATTCGATAGGTACCTATAAAGGTATATCTAAGACCCATAATTAATGATTTCCCAAATCGACCGATAACTATACCTTTCTGAAAGAAAGGCAAAAACACAAATCTGATGAAATAAGGTCTCAATTCATTTTAAAGATCCCGTTCTTTGAAAAATCGAAATTGAATGTTTTTCGCACAGCTTTTAAAAATAAAAAAATAAAAAAAAATTGTGAATGATATTTTTTTTTTATAAAATAATTTGTACTTAATCTTCAGGTACAGGAAAATTCAGTTGGAAGTAAATTAGTGGTTTGTTGTTTAACATTATTTGTACTGTAGATGCTAAAATCAGAATAAATCGAGTTTACAAGAGTTTAAAAGAAACCTGCTTTAAATCTCAATCTTATTATTTTACTATTTTTTTTTTCATTATTTGATACATTTGAACCAAAGTTTTTCTTACAAATGTCTTCAAGATCCTATATAATTTTTTTTTCATTTTCAAAAACTGGAAAGTTTTAGGACTTATGTTTTCTAATCAAATTATTTGAAATGAATTATACACACAACATTTGTTTAACTATTCTATATGCTTGCATTTTTTCAAGCAAAAATGTTATAGAAAAAAAATAAGCCACTAAATAAATACCCCCCGTGAAGCAGTTCTTCTCATGGCCCTGTCTCTCTTATTTTCCAACCGATTTATACAAAATTTATAGTTTTGGAAACCTCGTTATGTAACTGAAATATGTTTCTTAAACAAAATTCAACACCTCAATTTTCCGCGATTCAAATTCTTAGAAAAACAAAACCCTGAAAAACATGCTTCGGGAAATAAAAACTGCAGATCAGTAATGGAATACTCAAAAATTCAAAATAGTGTCCAAGAAAGCTGAAGTTAGAAACTGCACTTAAGTATAGAAATATTATTTGAAATTTTTAAGATCATAACCACAAAAAATGTAAAAAAAGTTTACACACAACCGTACTTTTCAATCAATGAATTTTTGAAAGAAGATAGAAAAGTTGACGTAATTTGGAACATTTTTGCATTTATGTATTGGCAAAATATAAAACACAGATTTTTTGACGAATTTTCAAATGCAGCCGTCTCTCAAACTTTTTGTTAATTTGCAATTTTTCAGATTTTCTTGCACTTAAATTCAATTTTGTACTGAGCTTTGAACATATTAACTCAAGATTTCCAGAAGAAAGAATACTCAATAGAAAGTCAATTTCATATCGATTCTAGTGGTGTACATAATTTCATAAGCTCAGCCATACTTTACAAAAATATGATGAATATGATGATGATGAAGTAAAAAATAATCCAAACTTCCAATAAATCTGAACAAATTTGACCAAAGCATGCATGAACAAAATTTGTAAACAATGTAATCTACATTGTCCAAAGTTGAAAAATTGCGTTGTTTTAGATCAAAATTTATAAAAAAAACTTTTATTTCAAAAGTTGATTCAATTCTAAATTTCTTCATTTTGACTTTCGCTATTGTAAATTTTTGAATTTTGAGGAATTTATAAAAAATATCAATAAAAAATCTTGATCTTTGTATATATTTCTTCCATCAAGATTTTCGGAAAAATCGAAGGGGAGGCGAAAAACAATAGAAGAATTTGATATTTGTTCAGGCCTTTAAATCTTTATTTAAGTTAATATAATTGCTGGTTTTATTTTAAATAATTGTTTCTTTTTTGTTTTACGTTCAAATCTTTATGAAATTCCTTTAAACAGGTTGATTAATTTTTATTTCGTGACAGCTAATTGGAAGGAATAAACATCATCCTTAGTGATTCACGAGGATGATTATGGACTTCCAATAGAGTTGAAACGTATCAGATATACCATACATTTAGAATCTATCGTCGGAATGTTTACCGATTCAAGTCGAGACTGTCTCCAGATAAAATTTCATCAAAGTTTTTTCTATTCATTGAACGTACCAGCTTGAAGCTGGAACCTTATCTCGGCACCCGACATCTTTATTGACCCATTTATAATCTCCCTGTTTGTCGGACAACTTCACCCGATTCCGGTTTTCCAACAAATACTGACCTATCCTATCAATAAAAAAAAAGCAAATGTGAAGAAAAATCGAAAACGTAAGCATGGCACACACATAAGCAATCATAAAAGTTATCATAATAAGCAATAAAATCGATCCCACCGAATCGTCTCGTAAAGCCGGCAAATCTTCTCGCTTTCAAGGTTTTATACCAACTTTCCTCCTCTTCGGTCGGAAAGCCATGGGTGGGCTAGCCATTTTCGAAAGGGCCACCGGAGAAATGTCGGCATTCCTACTTTAAAGCCAACCATATAAATACAGATTTTATAATCTGCAGCGAAACAGACTCGAGTAAGGCAAGACAGGGCTCGGAAATAAAGTGGACCTAAAACATATCCATGAACGATATGTACCTTTAGATACTTTCATACGTACAGGAAATCGAGTAATGTTCGCTCGATTAACTTTACCGGGCTCATCTTCTTCGAACAAAATCTAACGGAACTCAATGTGAAAGAGTTTATGGCTGAGGTTCTGGAAATTACCTAATGTTTCATCGTAGTAAATCAAATCGGTTTTAACATTATTGGGAAGGGATAAACATCATCATCGTCCCAAGCAGCTTAGAAGGGAAATATTTTGATTGGCTTTTAAAATCCATGTACCCAATACTTTGGAGAGATTGAAGATGATGATGAATCAAAAGATTAGTCCCGTGGTTACGGTATCAACTTTTTATCGTTTCTTAACGTTTAAAAGCATAATTCCAAAATATTTAAATCGCGTCGAAAGGGAAATAAAACGTTTTTCGTTATATATTACCCTCGAAGATTAATTCCGGGATTGATCACTTATTTATCAGAAATCCACCGCTGACAGTATGTGGGTAGAGATAAATTTAGTCAACCACACATAACCACAAAAAAGGTTGGGGGGAAGGAGTCCCAAAATGACAAAATCTACCAACAACGACGCAGCCTTTGTCTTGTGTGCCGATTCAGGCACATGATATCCGTTCCGTCCGGGAAATTCCTGCCCCTGTAGGTAGGCAACTCGCAGTAGATTAGGTGTGACAAAAAGGCGTGATAATGTGAGAAGGTGTTTTTTCGCTGTCATAATTTCACCACCGTATATGGCAAGCGATTTTTGCTGTCACTTTCGTGGATGTCGGCATGTTTTCACCTTTATTCGGAGATTTTTTTGCGCTTTTGATGTTGTTTTTTGTCTTTCAATTAAAAATGAATAGCGATTCTGCCAATTGTTTATGGATCATTTTTTTATGTTATACTAGCTGACCCGGTGTGCTTTGCTACACCTTTCAGAATCAAATGATATTTTCTGAAATCATTCAAATTATTATTGTTTTTGGTATTATTTTCAATCAAATTATAACGAAATTAATAAGCAATCACTATAAAATGAGAACTTCAGCTGGAGTCTCAAATTGCAACACAAACCATAACTTATATTCTGAATCTTGATTTAAAAATTTGTTTTAAAGATCTGATAATTTTCATCTGTTTCCTTAAGTTTCGCCCTAAAAAAGAAGGGTCCCAAATTAATCGTTCGCAATTAGGCTGGAACAAATATCAATTTCTTCTTTTGTCTCCCCCCCCCCCCTTCGAAATTTCCAAAAACCCGAAGGGGGAAATAAATAAAGTTTTTAGTATTTCATAGAAATTTTGATAAAAAATTCAAGTATCCGAAAGATTACAAGACCAAAAAAGAAATTTTGGAAGATGGAAGTAATTTCACCATGTGTATTCTTTATTTTATTGAATTTATCAATAAAAAATTTCATTATTTTAAAAGTTTTGTGCAATGATATAGCATACAATTTTTTGCATGCGAGATTTTGTGCAATTTATTCCAATTTATTTGTTTTTCGCATTATTTTTTATTGTCCCCCCCCTCGCGATGTTCCAACTCTGAGTGACAAAAGAAGGATTTGAAATTTGTTCCGGCCTTAATCTAACTTATAAAGTATGGTTGTTTTTGCTTGATATGTTCTGGATTTATGCTAAAAAATTGATTAGAGAGCCCCCCCCCCCTGTTCTTCACTTCACCCCCTGGAGATTGTAATCTTTAATAAACATTTTTTCGTTCCCAAAAATCCTCTTATATCAAATATAGTTCCATTGGTTGATAAGTATTTAAGCATTACAACAAAAATGGTATGGAGCCCCTTTCTTTCTTTCCCTCTCTACACATAAGAGTCCAAGTACCTTTCCATGCCATATTTGTTTCCATTTGTTGGCTTCGTAAGCATAAATTAAGAACATATGCTAACAAATCATAGAGTCATACCAAAATGATTTTCCATGTTAAGTATTGTCCATTTCTCGGATTTTGTAAAAAAAAAAAGTGAAATGTAAGCTTCCCTCTTCCCTTCCTATATTCCATTAAATTTTTGAGTGTTGTATAAACTTGAATGGAAGTACCATCCCCCTTTCCGTTCTCTCCTTTCAATAGAGGGGTGATAACTTAATATTCATAAAAGTATTTTTCGTACTCAAATACTTTTTGATGATTATGATGAAATTTGGTTTCATTTGCTCGATTAATTCTCGAGTTATGCAAAAAAAATGGAAACCCCCTCCCCTTCTTCCTTTATATCTTACCGCTTAAAAGCTACGGCTTCAATTTATAATAGAAACATTTCTCGTATCCAAATACACTCACATGTCAAATATGGTTTGATTTGCTTGATCAGCTCTCCAGTTATACTGAAAATTGTTAGGGAGACCTCGCCTCCACCTTTTCATCCACCTTTTCGAAAGAGTGAGGGATGCCAAATTTGGTTCCATTTGCTGTTGTAGTTCTTGAGTTATGCAGTAAAATTGAATGAAACTCCCCTCCCTCTTTCCTTCCTCCCCGCTGTAAGAAGGAAGGGGTCTCAAACAATCATTAGAACATGTCACGTTCCCAAATACCCGCCCATGCCAAGTTTGGTTCCATTTGCTTAATTACTTTCTTAGTTATGTTGAAAACTATAAAAGAGGCCTATCCCTCCTTTATATCACCCTACTGGAAAGAGGGAGGGGTCTAAAATAACCATAGAAATATTTTTCCTATCCAAATACCCTCCCATGGAAAATTTGGTTCCATTTGCTTTATTAGTTTTTGAACTATATAAAAAATATGAAAGAGGCCCCTCCCCCTTTCAACTGGAAAGAGGGAGGGGTCTCAAATAATCATTGAAATAGTTTTCGTATCTCAATACCTTCCTGTGCCAAATTTGGTTCCAATATCTTGATTAGTTTTCGAGTTATATGAAAAATTGTAAGGTAGCCCTCCTCCCCTCTTCCTATCACCCTACTGAGAGGAGGGAGGGGTACCTAATACTCATAGGAATATTCTTCGTACTCAAATACCACCCCATGCCAAATTTGATACCATTTGCTTGATTGGTTCTCGAGTTATGCAAAAAATTGTCTTTTGTTTGGGAGGCCCCTCCCTCCCTTCATGAGAGAGGGAGGGGTCTCAAACCATAATAGGAACCTTCCCCGGCCTCCAATACCCCCACCTGCCAAGTTTCACGCAAATCGGTTCAGTAGTTTTCGAGTCTATAGGGAACAGACAGACAGACAGACAGACAGACAGACAGAAATTCATTTTTATATATATAGATAGATAGATTTTATTATACGAAAGTTAAAACTATTTCTTTATAAACTTAAAATTAAATTGTCCTATTATATAACATTCTAGAATTCTATAAGTGTTAATTATACACTCCTGACGAAATTCGCTAAATATCTTTTGATTTTTCAACTGTTTTTAAAAGATATAAACTATAAAATATCTTGAAACATAATTAAAAGTGATAACCAGATGATCAACAGCAGTCATTCATTTTTACATTTAACGAATCTGGAGAAAAAATTTGAAAATAATGCTAGAAAAAAGTCTAGACCAGCTTTCAGATGTTTAAATTAAACAAAACCTATGAAGTACATAAGTAAGCTAAAATTAGAAGCTGAACATGGCACATGTATAATTTTGTGTTTAACGCTTCCCTTTTTATTTACAAATTCATTAATTATTCACACTCCTCAATTCAACTTGCTCCAGCATTTTGAGCATAATAACGGAAGATTTTCGTTATAAATTTAAGATGAACGTAAATTTTAATCCATTTCATGTAAAGTACATATGTATTCTCACTCTTAATTTTCGTTCACCGTTCCGTTTTATATTTGAATCACTTAAATCACATTTGAGTTTTCAAATCTGTCGAAAAACAAAAGAATTATGGCGATTTTAAGCAGTGAGTGTCAAATTTCAATTCTGAATCTGATTAGAAAGTTTTTTTTCTTGTCTTTCAGGAAGCGCCCAATAAAAATGAGACAAAATTGTTGATCTCATACATTCATTAGGAAAACCAGAAGATTTTTATTCCTAGGAAATGCCTGACAATAATAACATGATTCAAAACTTCCAATTATGGCATATTGACATTCAAGAGTTAATTTGGGTCGTAAAAAAGCTTTGAACGATAGCAAATCTTGTTTGATTTTTTTAATGGAAAACGGATCATCCGGTTAAATTGGACATATTCAGATCAGCATCCAGAGTGCCTAATGGCATGGTCCACGGCACCCTTCCAAACTAACGCACTTCAATCAATCAGATTTGATAGAAAAACAACCTTGAACATGATTTGGCAGATCTTTATTTTCATAATCATAATTGTATTTCTGTTCTCATTTATTGTATTTTGTATTCAATTTGGTATTCTTGATTTTTCTAATTATTATAGAAAAGAAATTATAGGGGAGAGTGGGGTATCGTGGGGCATGGGGAAACGTGGGCCACTTTTGATATCTCAGATGTGTGTTGAGCTAAAAATCTCAAACCAACTGTCATCGTCGTCGCTTTGCGTGAGCATATATTCCTATATGTTGTTGACTGAAATACGCATCATATGCTTCTTTTATTTATCAAGCTAAAAAAAGTAAGAAACATTTACTTACATAATTAAAAAAACACCCACTAATTTCATCGATGGGGAACCTAAAGTGCAAAACAAAAATATGCTCATACGCTTATGATCTTAGTTTTGTCATGATCTTTCACGTGGAAGAGGAATTTTTGATGAAACATCAATAAGCTACACAAACGCTACCAATTTGCAAATCATAGCTTGTGGGGAATCGTTGGCCACACATCTTGAATCAACTAAATTTTCATGTTTTTATACACATTCAGAACTTAAAATACGTTTTTCCTATCTGTTAAGTTTTCTAACGCAAAATGAAGAGTTTTAAAAATATATTGTCCATCCTATATGAGAAATTTTGCCAAAACGTTCGCGAGCCAGGTTTTGGAATCTATTCGATCATACACAGCTCTCTTTTTTATTTGATCATCTGAAATTGCTTGAAAATAACGAAATGAATTAGGAAATCACAGTTTAGGGTCAACTCATAAACTTTGCATGTTATTTGGTCAATTGGGATTTGGTGGCCCACGATTCTCCACCATTTTTCAAAATCCAAAAAATATTGCTTTTTTTCAAACAGTCAGAATTTGGGAAAAATAACTTATTAAGAATTTAAAAAAAATACCTTATGATACCTTGAAAATGTAGAAAACCATACCATTTTTTATTTTCATTTTATCTTTTATAATAAAGAAGTTATGGAACAACGAAAAAAAGTGGCCCATGATTCCCCACTCTCCCATATATTTTTCGTGGTACAAACCCTTGTACAAATTTGATTTTGTATTTTATTAAAAATTTGAATTATAATTTTGAAACTCAAACGCAGTCTTCGTTGAGCACCCGACGCGAACAGTTCGTTTGCCCTCTTTCTCCCAGCTCTTTGGAACGTGTTTATCCAGCGGTGATTTTATGTTCTCGTCGCGGTAGAAGTGGTGAAAAAGACTAATTAATGCGGAATGAAGAAATTTTCAAGCATAGAAAAATGTTCCGCCGCGCTTAAAAATTGGGATTTAAGGCAAATAAGAAAGCGCGAGTTTTGATAAGAGTGAATTCTAAATGACCCTTAGATTGAAGAATTTTTGCTGTTTCGAATTCTATCGAATTGAATTCTGGTGTTCTGGTGCTACAAAGTTGTGAGAGGGTTCGATCTTTCTGTGTGGTATTGTGATGTTTACGAGCAATTGTGCATAAAAAGAGTAGTGAATCGAAAACGTTGTTTAGGTTCATGTTTTTCGGGGAAAGTTTAAGTTTAAAGCTGAACAAAATCGGGGTAGTGTAAATTTGTGTTGGTTGAAAAATATACGCTGAGAAAGCTGCCCAGCCCGATCAAACATGTCCGAGCATGTTGGCAAGAAACATCGTAGGAGGCGTCGTTAACGAAAACCAATACCACACAACAAACCCGGTGAGGAATTTCCATTTTCTTGCCTCTCTTTATTTCTCTTTTCCTTTTTTTCTATCTACTTCCTTTGCTCTCTCTTCAATTTGAATGTTGATACAGAATTTGGTGCTAGGCACAGATTGGTAAAAGTATGCATTAAACCCAGTCTTCATTAGCCTGTTTGGTTGCAATTGCAGAGTGTTGAAACATTGCGGTTGAGGTGCGATTATTAGCGATTTAGCGACATATATCAATTTAGCTGCTGCTGTTGCTGTTAAGTTTCAGAAGTTTATTGATTGACTTGCTTACTTCGTTTCAATTTTTCTTTAAATTCTCTTTTCTTCATATCATTGAGTATTGAAATTATCAAACATTGTTTTAATTTCTGGTGCTGTTGATTATTATATGATATTCGCCGTACACTCAAATTTAAAAAAAATTATAAAGATTGTATGTATCTTTGGTTTGTAGTTATGTTTCTTTATAACATACATCATTTTGTCAGTCATTGCACTTTTTTTTTGTTAGTAAATTATTTTAAAACATAACCCTTAACAAATCATTTATTTTGTTAGCACGAAAATTGTGGTTCAATAATTGAGAAGCATTATTTATGTACAGTTTATACTGTCCATTCTTCATTACCATAGTTGTTTATGTTAATATTCGATCGCGTCTAAAACAGGAAGTTTGTTACCAATGGCATTACTTTTTATCATATTACTTTATTTTAGACAGTTAAACCGCAATGATGATTAATGGTGCAATATAAATTTTTTGATTTCAAATATTTCAGTTCACAAAATAAATGATTTGGTAATTTCAATGTTATTTTGACAGTTAAAGTGTTTTTTTTTTTCATTTTCATTTAAGAAATGTTTTGAACAAGTAATCAATACTGCGTCGGCCTAATTCGTTCTACATTCGTAACAAACCATATTGTATAACTTCTCACGTGAACACATGTGCATTACGAATAAATTATACTGTTCTAGAATTTCTTTCAAAATTAATCCATAGGTACTCCAAATATAAATCCGTTTTTATTTCAGCACTTAGCTTTAATTATGAAACGACATTCACTCTAGATAGTGCTGGATCTACATTACAAGTTACATTTTTCTTACAGCTGCTGGTTTTCAAATGTTGATCGTCAGTCATTCATCCATTTACGCATTAGACATTGAACATCACGGAAACAATGACTGAATGTTTTTGCCTTTCTTTCAGAAAGGTATAGTTATCGGTCGATTTGGGAGATCATTAATTATGGGTCTTAGATATACCTTTATAGGTACCTATCGAATCAGCTCGTCGAGTTCAGACGATGTCTGTGTATTTGTGTGTATTGGTGTGATTTTTTGTAAACTTTTTTTGCATGTTCTTGCGAAACTGGGCAGTGCAATAAAAATGATTTTTAGCTTAAAAAATTTGATTTTTTTTCTTCTTCATCCTATAAAAGAAAGAAAAAAAAACAAAATAGTTTGAAAAATAAATTTTCATAGTAATTATCATCAAATCATCACTCCAAAAAACGTGTCAATTTGGCTTGCTAGCCACAACCAGCAATCACTAAAATCAAGATTATCGTGTCTATGACGTCAAATTATACGTGACGTCATAGATACGCGCATGCTATCTAAAAGTATGGATCTGTCGATGTGTGGAAGGGAGAACAAACAGGCTTCACTCCCACTCAGGTTTGATGTCATCATGACAGAAACCGTGTGGGAGGAACACTACAGATTTAAGTTTTCCCGGCTAATATTTATTTTTACATTTCAATGGTTCAGTTTGAAAACCGAACCAATCCAAAAATTTTGGAACCGAAGCTCCGAATTATTGTTAAACATAAAAATGGTTTTCACCAAGGGGTACGACCCCAGAATTAATGAAGTCGTTGATGAGTACGTCGTGCCCACACTGCATGGTACGAAAGCGATTGTTACTTCGAGACTTCCCATAACATTATATTCAGGTTGCTCTGTGAAGGACAAAACGACGAAGGGGCGCGTGCGGGAGAACGAAGCACACCATATCAATTTCTTCACACGCTCATTTTCATTAACCATTTTATATGGTTACCTAATTAATAATTTAATATTGTTGCTTTTGAATGCATTTTTGGAAAAACTGCAATCATGATGGTAGTTCTCATGTAAAAATGATAAAATGGTAAAAAAAGTTTACATTGAAATATTTTATGCATTCGTTTCCATTTTCAAAGTGTTCCATTTTAAGAAGCACGCATTTTATCGAGGAGTGAAAAAACATCGTTTTTTAATGATCAATATTTAAAAAAAAGTGTAAAGACCAGCCAGATATACCACCACATTATAGTATTGGGTAGGAAGAGTGAAATTTACTGCATCAACTTTGCATCAAATTTCTTACCTTTCCGCAGAAAATAGCCATTTTTGAAAATAATTGTAACCTTTTAAATAAAAACTTTCAAGAATAAATTTTATATAACTATATAGTCAGTTTATTAGAAGATAAATTTAAGTTTTCTAAGTTAGTGGAACCATATTGAAAAGTATAAGCTTGGTTACCTTATGCC